>NW_025408497.1:300000-562038 GCF_018350175.1 Felis catus | reverse complement strand
AAGATACAGAAATGATTATAATCCAATCACTGCCCAGGCTGATGAAGGAATTATGCACCTCCCTTTCGTAGGCCGAGCTATGCTCTTTCACAGACAAATGCCCCTGGTGCCTTCTCTCAAGGAGGATGGCCAAGCAGCACGACCCACCTCTTCTACGGGGCTCTGCATGGAATATGGAAGAGTCCCTCTCTCCAAGCACTTTGCACCTGCCACAGGGCTCACAGAGAATGTACACACCTTCTTCTGAAGAAGAGGAACCAGCCATCTGTGAGCTCCAGATTGACGCCAAGTGGGAGAGAGAAGTCAAGACACAACACTTAACTCTAAAATTTAGGCAGAAGCTGAGAATTCACCTTCTCCAATATTTTGGAATTGTTTTGTGATCAGGACTGTATTATTAAGACCTGCTGCTTTGGGGCGCCTGGGTGGCGCAGTCGGTTAAGCATCCGACTTCAGCCAGGTCACGATCTCGCGGTCCGTGAGTTCGAGCCCCGCGTCGGGCTCTGGGCTGATGGCTCAGAGCCTGGAGCCTGTTTCCGATTCTGTGTCTCCCTCTCTCTCTGCCCCTCTCCCGTTCATGCTCTGTCTCTCTCTGTCCCAAAAATAAATAAAAAAAACATTGAAAAAAAAATAAAAAAAAAAAAAAGACCTGCTGCTTGTACCATGGTCCGTCACCCCCAAATCAATGATTTCCTTCTTGATCAATTTTTTTTCACTTTATTTATTTATTTTGAGAGTAAGAGCAAGAGAGCACAAACAAGAGGGGCAGAGAGAGAGGGGGAGAGAGAGAAGCCCAAGCAGGCTCCGTATTGTCAGCACAGAGCCTGACGCAGGGCTCGGTCCCACAAACTGTGAGATCATGACCTGAGCTGAAATCAAGAGTTGGATGCTTAACCAACTGAGCCACCCAGGTGCCCCATTAATCTATTAATGTAAAAAACAAATCAATGGGAAAAGAAGGATGGGAATATGCAACTTCCTAAGGGATACAAATGGCCAGTAAATACAAGAAAAAAACCTTGATTTCACTGATAATCAAGAATAAATATTATATAACAAGATACAATATTTCTTTTATCCAAATGTCAGAAGCTGAATTATTTTTATAAGACAATGTAATTGATGTAAGACGTATGCTGCATACCTTAAGTCCCAATGTGGAAATTCGTATTTGGAATAAAAACAGCTCTTTTGGAAAAAAAAAGATAAATTTGAAATTTGCTCAGGTGACTGGGTTGCTTTCTGAAGCTGATTTCAAGAGGCAAGACTAAAAGAATGTGAGATTCTAAATCGCAAATCCAATAAAAACAATATAAAAAATCATAGAGGCTGTCAATAAAAACTTCACCTTTTGGTCCTTAGAACTTGGCCACTGTGGCCAGACTGTGACTTTGAACAGTAGGAAAGTGGCTGATGAACTAGTGCTTTCCAAGATTTCCTTGTCTTATTATTTTCCACAGTGTTATCCTCTCTCCTCAGTAGTCAATTTTTCATTTACAGTATTTCCATAATGCTTTCTTAACAATTAGCCAATGTATCAGTGTCACTTTCTCCTCACGCTTCCCCAAGCACATCGCTTTCTTTGCAAAAGCAGTATTGGTCAGAGAGGACATCTAGTACACGTGAATCAATTCTGCTGCCATTAGAATGTGGACGGAGTTCAATTCAGCAGGAAACAGAAGCTAGAGAATTGGCGGTTAAGTTGAACTTGCTCACCATTTTGAGCCCCATTCCCCTGAGGGCGAGCGCGACCTTGTCCAGGCTGTGGCAGTCGCGTACTCTGTTCACACAGCGCACCCCGCTGGCCACTGCGGAAAGTTCACCTCCCGTGCACAATTTTAAAATTAAATGACTGCTGGTCTACCACCTACATTTCATTTCTAATCAACTTGGAATTCAAGAACCAGGGCCATCTTTTGCCCCCACCTTTCATGAGGGCTTCAGCTGAAACACTAGTGCTATAGAAGAGGAATAATAACAATAGTATCATTTAATAAGTGAATTAGTTACATGTCCCATTCCATTAAATCCACCCAATCATGGTACAAAATAGATACACAATAACGTTAATTTTATAAATGAACCACAACACGATAGGTATTATTATTGCCTCTATTTTTCAGGAGGTTTGGAGCGGTGAAGGAGAAATTCGCCAAAGGCTCTAAAATAATTAAGTAGGCAGCAAAGAGTGGAACCCCATCTAATTCCAGAGTTCAAGCTTAGTGACTACAAAGTATTGCCCATCTTATTCGTGAATGCTAAAAGAAAAAAAAAAAAAAAAACACCTGAAAGATGACAATTCATTTCAAAGCCTACCGTAACAGGTTAGGCCCTTTAATGCCTGATACTTGCTAAAGTTCGACAGAGAGCAGAGGCTATTTTCTGAGCAGCTTGTACAAAGTCAACTCCAAGGACATGCTAATCAAAATGGGGCATAAGCACATGATATCCATATCAGTCAGAAGTTAAACAACAGAATGGGCCAAATTTAAGCCTCTGGCACATGCTGGGATGTAACAAGCCTCCTGTTCCAATAAGGTACAGTATCTTTCCAGTGCTCTATGGATAAGGTACGGATAAGGCTCAGATGGGCTTATAACAGAGACTTTCATTATTGTGGAGCTAAAGTAGACTTAAAAATTTTTTTTTCAAGTTTATTTATTTTGAGAGAGCATATGCACAAGTGGGGGTGGGGCAGAGAGAGAATCTTAAGCAGGCTCCATACTGTCAGCACAGAGCCCAACGCGGGGCTTGAACCCACGAACTGTAAGATCATGACCTGAGCCAAAACCAAGAGTCGGACGCTCAACTGACTGAGCCACCCAGGTGCCCCCAAAATAGGCTTTTTAAAATGTGTGTGTGTGTCTGTGTCTGTGTTTTCAGTAGAGGCTACCAGAGATTACATTCATCTGAGAGAGTCAACACAGAAGGTTCCAGAGGTAGGTGGAATTTATATCCTAAGCTTGGATGAAAGGATTTTTCCATTCTCATTAACAGCAACCCATTGGTAATGCCTGCCTGGGGCCCAGTGTCAGGAAGGACTGTGGGACTGGTTCTGAGTTTTACAAAGAAAGCATGCTTTGCTGATTAATAAAGTGTGCCCTGGCAAGCGACATGAGGGTGACACATTTACTGCACATTTAATCATAACTAGAACATTCATGGAACTGCCATACTGGTTCACCACCACAGAGGTACCTCAGAACTGCCAGCCAGGACTGAGAGGAAAGATCACAGTGCAGACCTGGGAAATTTAAATTAGAGAATAATTTAACCTGTGAAAACATTAAGGTCTATGGGATTTATCCTCAGATGTGAGAAGGTAAGCCCATAGATGCTCTTGGGAGTCAAGATGACAGACAGGTCACTTGGCTAAGAAACAGGAGTGGAAAAAGGCAAGCAATATGGCTGACAACTTGTATTCCATACTGGCCCAGGAGAGTTTAGCAGACTTGCTATTTCTTCAGCTCAGCCTCATGGATTTGGGAGGTGTGACTATAGAACTTCTCATTTTTCTTATTTCTTTTCTTCATCATTTGAAAGGTTTTAGCAAAGTCTGCTTCAAAATGTCTGCCTGTCTTATGGGTGCTGAGGGAAAATGAAGTTTTGGCCAATGTTTGTCAGAATATAAATGGGAGGGGAGTGCCCCCTGGTGGTAGATTTGGAAAATCCCTAGTTATGTCCCAGATTCCCAAAAGTGTTCCAGGAAGCACTCAACCGCTCATGCTTTTCCATGGGAGCAGTAGTGGTAAAAGAACCCTGGGAAACAACTGTATATTATATAACATATACTAATATATTATTTAACATAATACATATGATTTCCCTTTCTTGGCAATTCACAATATTAAAAAAAATTTGTTAATGTTTATTTATTTTTGAGAGAGAAAGACAAGAGGGTGAGTGGGGGAGGGGCAGAGAGAGAGGGAGACAGAATCCGGAGCAGACTCCAGTCTCTGAGCTGTAAGCAAACAGCCTGACGTGGGGCTCGAACTCATGAACTGTGAGATTATGACCTGAGCTGAGTCAGATGCTTAACCCACTGAGCCATCCAGGAGTCCCAACACAATGTTTATTAGTATGTTAATCCCCAAGAAGTCCCACAGTAAAGAAATTCTAACTCTTTGTAATTCACCGTTTCCTAAATTTGTTTGAACATAAACATGATTATTTTTTAAATTAATGTAAGGTTGTGGGAGGCATGAATCTTAGGATGAAAGAAAGAATATAAGAATCTTCTTTCAATATGGAGATAGTCTTTCCAGAGCTTTTTCCTTGATAAAGCTTAGAAAACTTACATTTTTGTGTATAGCATTTTCTTGCACCTCCTTCAAGATTGGCACTACTAAAAAGCCAGGTAAATGTTGAAGAATAATTTCCAGTTGGAGATAAATTATTTACATATTTCAAGGCACAAGCTTTTACTGAAGAAAAGCTAAAAGAGTATCAATACTCTTAAGCTTTCCAGGTATAACCACCCGGTAGAAATTCTAGGCATGCTCCCCCAGTATATAGACAGCTCCCCTGATACTACTAGATGGGAAAACGTAGTGGCTCAGAGCACTGTGGGCTCTAGAACCATCTTTCCAGGGCTTGACAGCCAGCTTTACCTCTCACCAACTGTGTAACCTTGGGCATGTTACATAACCTCTCTGTTCTCCACGTCCTTTCTCATCTCTGAAATGGAAATAACAGCCTTTCCTGGCTCTGTTGAAGATTAAATGAGTTAATATGTGTAAAGTCTTTAAAGAATGCCTGTGAGGTGGCTGGTTATTTCTTTCTGAAGCGGCACTACTAAAGTCAGAAGTATCATTTAAAGGATCACTTGAGAGGAAAATAATCTTTTTCCCTTTGAAAATATTGCTCTTTCATTTTGGGCCATGAGACCATTAGGAAATTTTGGCTATCACTAAAGTGCATTAGGGTGGTAATTTAGCTTTTTTTTTTTTTTTATTTGGAAACATTCGGAAATTTTTCCTCTTAATGTTATTTCAAAGTTGTGGTAAAACACACGTGAGATGAAAGTTACCATTCTAGCCATTTTTATGTGTAGGGTTTTGTGGAAGTAAGTACATTTATATTGTTGGACAATCATCATCACCATCCTTCTCCAGAACATTTTCGTCATCCCCAAATGCCACTCTGTAGCCATGAGGCAGTGACTCCTCATTTTCCCCTCCCCCCCAGCCCGTGGCAACCACTATTCCACCTCTGTCTCTATGAATTTGACTAGTCTGGGAACCTCATATAAACGGAATCATACAATATTTGTCCTACTGTGTCTGGCTTGTTTCACTCGGCATAAAGTCCTCAAGGTTCTTCCATATTGTACCATGTGCCAGAATGTTCTTCCTTTTTAAGGCTGAATAGTATTCCATTGTATGTATAGACCACATTCTGTTTATCAATTCACCTGTCAGTGGATGCTTGGCTTGTTTCTACCACTGGCGGTTGTGAGTAATGCTATGAATATTGGTGTACAAGTATCTGTTCAAGAAGTCTCCACTTACAGGGGCGCCTGGGTGGCTCAGTCGGTTAAGCGGCCAACTTCGGCTCAGGTCATGATCTCACGGTCCGTGAGTTCGAGCCCCGTGTCGGGCTCTGTGCTGACAGCTCAGAGCCTGGAGCCTGTTTCAGATTCTGTGTCTCCCTCCCTCTGACCCTCCCCTGTTCATGCTCTCTTTCTCTTTGTCTCAAAAATAAATAAACGTTAAAAAAATTAAAAAAAAAAAAGAAGTCTCCGCTTACAATGCTTTTAAGTACGCACTCAGAGGTGGACTGCTGGATCATATGGTAATTCTAGCTTAACATTTTTTATTTCAAAAAAATTCTTTAACGTTTATTTATTTTGAGAGAGAGAAAGAGCGAGGGGAAGCGTGAGCAGGGGAGGGGCAGAGCGAGGAGGAGTGAGAGCATGTCAAGTGCAGGGCTCGAATTCACAAACCATGAGATCATGACCTGAGCCCCAATCAAAAGTCGGACGCTTAACCAACTGAGCTACCCAGGCACTCTAATTCTAGTTCAATTTTTTTTGAAGAATGGCCATACTGTTTCCCACAGTGACTGCACCATTTCACATTCCCACCAATGCACAGGATTCCAATTTATCCACAGCCTTACCAGCACTTTTTAAAAATACATATATAATAGCCATTCTAATGGATGAAGTGGTATCTTATTATGGGATTTGATTTGCATTTTCCTAATGATCGTTTAACATTTTTAAATGGTTTTCAAGCAGACTTCCATACGAAGGACACATATTTTAATCTCTATCATTCATTTGACATTTAGATATTCCTATATTTGTATATATCTTTGATGATTTTAAAGTTATTTCTTGCTTTGAAGGGAATAAAAGAACTTGCATCTGTTTTCTATTTATTTTAATTAAAGAAAATGTTTAACAGTTAACTTTGAAGAATGGAAGTGAGAGCCTTTAATATTCAACATCATAAAATACATTTCCTGTTTGACTATCTTTACATAAATCATGCAATAATTTTGAAATAAAAACATTTTTAAAAATAAGAAAATTTAAAAAATAAGAACCATCACTTTGTGAGACTTCGGAGCCAAAAGAGAGTCTGTTTGTTTCTTTGTTTTAACCAAACTTCAGCAGGAAATTTGAGTACCAGCAGAAACACATCAAATTCCTCAACATTTAGTGTTCTAAATTTCTTTTTTAAGATTTATTTATTTTTGAGACAGAGAGAGACAGAGCATGAATGGGGGAGGGTCAGAGAGAGAAGGAGACACAGAATCTGAAACAGGCTCCAGGCTCTGAGCTGTCAGCACGGAGCCCGACGCGGGCTCGAATTCCCGGACCGCGAGATCATGACCTGAGCTGAAGTCGACGCTTTTAACCGACTGAGCCACCCAGGAGCCCCTTAACATTTAGTGTTATGAATGCCAGTCAGTCTCCAAGTATCTCTTTCAAACCCGGTTACTCACACCTAATGATTGCCTATTACATGCTTGAGAACATGCTTAAGTTATTTGTTTTCTTTTGAATTTATTAATTATTATATTTTTCCTTAAACGTACTTTAACCAGGCTTTTTTTTTCAAATTGTAGAAGCTACATATATTCCAGAGCTAAAAAATAAGCAAACAAACTTACTGGCTTCTAAATATGAAAAAGAAAACTACCCAAATTAAAGTAATAAATACTTAAATTAATATCTACAAAAATTAATGTATTGTCAAACTTTGTTAGTTGATAAAGTGTAGCTTATATTAAATTACATTATGTTTTAAGGTAATTTCAAGTTACATTTTTTACTTGGCATGAATCATCAAGGATACATGATGAATCCTGAAGAATTATAGCCAATAAGAAACTAAATGAGTTTCTTGTAATAAATATTTTCAAAATGAATTAAAAAGCCTTTAAAAAGGGAAGAGAGTAAAAGATTATCTTTAATGTGGGATACATGTGAGTTTTAACATGCTTGATACCGTGTAGGGTGGGTATCTAAATGTAAAAATTGTGAGGGCTGACAAATATCCTTAGATGTCCCTCACCATAACAATTCAAATTAAAACAAATTGAACACATCAAGGGGCGCCTGGGTGGCACAGTCGGTTGACTGTCCAACTTTGGCTCAGGTCCCGATCTCATTCTGTCAGTTCGAGCCCCGCATTGGGCTCTGTGCTGACAGCACAGAGCCTAGAGCCTGCTTCAGATTCTGTCTCCCTCTCTCCCTGCCCCTCCCCTACTCACGCTCTGTCTCTCTCTCTCTGAAAAAGAAATAAACATTAAAAAAATTTTTTTAAAAACAAACAAAAAAACCCCAAATTAAACACATCAAAAAAACCTCTCCTCTTCAAAAGACACCATTGAGAAAAAGAGAAAACAAGGTAGACACTGGGAGAAAATATTTGCAAAGCAGACATCTGAGAAAGGACTTGCATCCAGAATATATAAAGAACTCTCAAATTCAATAAGAAAACAAAACACCTGGGGTGCCTGGCTGGCTCAGTCAGTAGAGCATCTGACTCTTGATCTTGGGATTGTGAGTTCAAGCCCCATGTTGAGTGTAGCGATCACTTACATAAATAAAACTTAAAAAACAAAACAAAACAAAACACCGACTTTTAAAAAATGCACAAAAGATTGAATCAGTTCACTGAGAAAATATACAGATGGCAAGTTAGAATGTGAAAAGATATTCAGCATCAGTCGTCTTTAGGGAAAAGCAAGTTAAAACCACAACGAGTTATTACTACATACCTATCAGAATGGATGAAATGGAAAAAGACTGGTCATACCATCTACTGATAAGAAGGTGAAGGAATTGGAACTCTCTTTCAGGCAGGTGGGAATGTAAACTGGTACAACCACTTAAGAAAACAGTGTGACAATTTCTCAAAAAGCTGACATATCCTACCATGGGATCCAGCCATTCTACTCCTAGATATTTACCCAAGAGAGCTGAAAGCCTATATTCACATAAAGACTTATACATGAATATGCGTGGTAGCATTATTTGTAATAGTGAAAAACTGGAAATAACTCGAACACCCATTAATGGGGAATAACTCAACAAATGGAGGTTATTCAGGTAATGGAATCCAACTCAACAATATAAAGGAATGGAACATCATACACAGTACAGCATGGATGAATCTCAAAATAATTATGCTAAGTGAAAGATGCCAGACAAAACAATTTGTAGTGTAGGATTTCATTCATACAAAATTGTAGGAAACGCAAACTAATACACAGTGATAGAAACAAGATCAGTGGTTGCCTGGGGTAAGAGAGGAGTGGGATAGGGCAGGAAGGGCAGATTACAAAGGGGCATGAGAAGACTGAAGAATGATGGATGTTTTCATTAACTTGATTATGGTGATGGCTTCATGAGTATAAACATATGCCAAAACTTATCAGGCTGCCCACTTTAATTTTTTATTTTTTATTTTTTGGCTTCTCAGCTCTGAGCTGCTGCTTTATTTTACTGCCTAAGCAGTGCCAAACATGCAACAAAAAGCAAGACACTTAAGAATTCTCAGAGGATCCTCTTTCTTAATTGTATTTGAAAATATTTTGCCAGTTTCATCTTCCCCCTCATCCTTCTCTTTGCCTTTTTTTTGTTTCCTTGAGATATAACTGACATACAGCTCTGTGTAAATTTAAGGTGGACGGCATAATGACTGGACGTACACACGTTGTGGAATTATTACCAGGGTAAGTTTAGTTAGCATCTCCCTCCTCATAGAGTTACAACATGTTTTCCTCAAATCTGACACTCTGTTTTAATTTATTTTTTTCTAAAGTAAACTCCGCACTCAACCTGGAGCTCGAACTCATGACCCCCATGCTCTACTGACTGAGCCATCAGGCACTCCTCAAATTGTACCCTTTAAATATGTGCAGTTTAATTGCTGGTCAGTTCTGCCTTAATAAAGCTATTAGAAAGCCCTTAACTGTAACAATTAAACATGGCACAGGCATATAAAGAAGTAAGTAATCTCCATTCATCTGACACCATTCATGAGATCATCTCCTTGAGGTTTCCAACATGAAGTGCATGCCCTTCCATATATTCTCTTTACTTATACGAACCTGTGACTACGTTATAGGGTTTACACATTTTGCAAAATGGATGACCCATTCAAATGCTATTTTCACGGAATTTTATTATGGTTAAAAAATCTCTTATTATGCATAAAAACTTCTGGGTGTTCTGATATTAAGTCTCATTATTTTATAGCCAACATGCCTTAGATGCTTTACTAACAAAGAGGATGTAAAACTACGAACAGAAGCAGTTTCCTTTGCAGGAAATTACTAGATAGAGGAGTTGGTCTTCTTTGAGGGAGGGATAAGATCAAGTTCTTTCTATATCGAGAGCCTGTTTTCCACAAGATGTAGTTTAATTTAGAAAAGGAAAACTATTTCTTGTTTAAAACTGTAATTAAATTCTCACTCCAGGTTAAACATTGCACACACAGGGATGTTATATGTGAGCACACTCAATTGGAAACAGACCTTTCAGGATTGTTTTGGTTGTAAACTGGAAAATGGTACCAACTCTAGGGTTTTACCACAGATCAGGATGACTTTTTAAAAAAAAAAAACCCTTCAGGGGCGCCTGGGTGGCGCAGTCGGTTAAGCGTCCGACTTCAGCCAGGTCACGATCTCGCGGTCCGGGAGTTCGAGCCCCGCGTCAGGCTCTGGGCTGATGGCTCAGAGCCTGGAGCCTGTTTCCGATTCTGTGTCTCCCTCTCTCTCTGCCCCTCCCCCGTTCATGCTCTGTCTCTCTCTGTCCCCAAAATAAATAAATGTTGAAAAAAAAATTAAAAAAAAAACCCTTCAATTGAAAAAATGTTAAAATCTATGCTTACTGTGAAAAATGCAAAAAAATATACAAGGATAGGGGATAAAATTTTCTTCTCTCCTGCTCTGCCCCTCATTCCATCTGTTAGACAATCACTGTCAACAATCTGAAGGTAACTTCCCAGACTATATGGTGCCTGTGGGCACACGTGTGTTTGGGCCTGCTTTTATTTTTTGTCTGCTCATTTACTTTTTCTCTCAAGTTTTAAAAAATTCTGATAAAATAGATATGACATCAATCTGCCATTTTCATCATTTTTGAATGTACAATTCGTTGGCGTTAATTTCATTCACAATGTTGTGCAACCATCACCACTATCTACTTCCAAGACTTTTTCATCACCCCAAACAGTAATCCCGTTAATCCCATTAATCATTAATGCACCATTCCTCCCTTGTCCCAATTCCTGGTAATCTCTACTTGCTCTATGAATTTGCCTAGTCCAGATAATTCACATAAGTTGAATCGTACAGTGTTTGTCCTTTTGTGTCACTTATTGTAATGTTTTCATGGTTTTTTTTTTGCTTCCCCCCCCCTTTTTAATGTTTATTTATTTTGAGAGAAAGATAGAATGTGAGTGGGGAGAGGCAGAGAGAGGGAGAGGGAGAGAATCCCAAGCAGGCTCTGTGCTATCAGCACAGAGCCCAACATGGGGCTCGAACTCATGAACCGTGAGATCATGACCTGAACCAAAATCAAGAGTTGGACACTTAACTGACTGAGCCACTCAGGCACCCCTGTTTTCAAAATTTATGCATATTGTAGCATGTATCAGAACTTCATTCCTTTTTATGGCGGGAGAATATTCCATCGAAGACCAAATTTTGTTTATCCATTCATCTGCTGATGGACACTTAAGTTGTGTTCATTCGCTTTTGACAGACATGATCATAATATACACAATTTCAGGAGCTTTTCCCCTTTCAGTTAATACATTTCAGGGGCTACCTTGTCCTATTGGATGGAAATACCACCACTTATTTACTACTCTTCTATTAATAGACACATAAACTGCTGCCATATTTTTGCTATTAAAACAGCGCTAGAGCGAATGTACTTGTGCATACAGTGTTTTGTATTCAGACCAGTTTGTCTGGAAGACAAACTCTTTTATTTAAATTTTTTTTTTCAACGTTTATTTATTTTTTGGGACAGAGAGAGACAGAGCATGAACGGGGGAGGGGCAGAGAGAGGGAGACACAGAATCGGAAACAGGCTCCAGGCTCTGAGCCGTCAGCCCAGAGCCCGACGCGGGGCTCGAACTCCGGGACCGCGAGATCGTGACCTGGCTGAAGTCGGACGCTTAACCGACTGCGCCACCCAGGCGCCCCTGGAAGACAAACTCTTAAAAGTTCTATTATCTGGTCAATGCGAATGTGCATTTAACATTTTGACAAACACTGCCAAGTTAGCTTCCAAAAATATGGCCACTGTTGACAGTCTCATCGACAGTGATCATGAGAGCCTTTTTGTCCATGTCTTTCCCACAAGGGGTATTTAGAACTTCTGTCATTCTTGCCAGTTTGACAGATGCACCTGGTTATTTAAATAAGGTATACTATAATCAGGGCTGATATTCAGTAGCAATGCATACGTGTAGCTGCACTTAATATTAAAATACAAAATTTTCTCCGTAGTGTTGGGCAACCGATCACTGCCCTGAGCCCTACCCTCGAACCCCGCCCATCTCCACACAATCCAGCAACTGAAAGGAAACACCCTGCCCGGCACTACGGCCTATACTCATTTAAGTTGGTCCTTATTTGTGCTGTGCAGTTAATGTTTAGAATCTTTCTCCTGCCTCCATGAGTCAAATTTTTTTGTGAGACCCATTGATTATCTCCTTGCTCTAATTCTGAATCTCTAGTCCTGTAAAGCGATCATCTGTCTCAATTACAACACCTGTGCTCCTGAGATCAGGGACCCTGTCCTTCTCATTCATTTTTTCACTCCCAGAATGTTTTTCAAGTACATCAGATACAGCAGTTGCTGGACCAGGATCCCAGAATATTATTGTGAAAACATCATCCCAGCCTCACAGGACCTAGAGACCAGTAAGAAAGGTAGGAAAAATAACTGAGGAAGCAAATAAAGAAAATAATTCCCATTAAGAATGAGTGCCCTAAAGGAAACAGGCTCTAATGACAAGTTAATGAATGATTAACTTCTGCCCTCATTGCCTGTCTGTATGTCCTTTCTTATACCTACTTTATTTTCTTTTAAAAATTAAAAAAAATTTTTTTAACATTTATTTATTTTTGAGAGACAGAGTGAGACAGAGCACGAGTGGGGGAGGGGCAGAGAGAGGGGGTTACACAGAATCCAAAGCAGGTTCCAGGCTCTGAGCTGTCAGCACAGAGCCCGATGCAGGACTCAAACTCACAAACTGTGAGATCATAACCTGAGCTGAAGTCAGACCCTTAACCCATTGAGCCACCCAGGCACCCCACTTATACCTACTTTAAATAGCCAAGCTCATCGCCTGTCAGACTGGCAAGGATGAGAAAACTTCTGAATGTCCCTTGTTTCAAGGATATGGACAAAAAGACCCTCAAAGTTAGTGTTGACGAGAATGACAACAAATGTAACAGTGATATTTTTGGAAGACAGTGTCATGGTGGGGGGGGCGGTGGTTCTTCTTAGTAGACAGGTCTGAGACAGAAAGGAAAGTGCGAAGGAGTCAGGTGCAGGGAGGGAGGGTATACAGGCTGCACTGGGTAGTGTGTGCAAAGGCTCACGGGGAGTGTGTGCAAAGGATCTGTTGTGATTGAAAGGGTCGGGAACAAGGTATGAGTGAGCCCAGAATGCAAGTGGGAGAGGCTGGAGATAAATCCGGCTAGGGCCGGATCACACCGTGCCTTACAGATTACAGCCAAGAGTCTGAGATGACCTGCTTTGTAATTTAAGATCCTACACCACTTAAGTTTATATTCTCCAATTGTTCCTGAAGCACCTAAGCGACTACGAGTTTGAAAGACACACTGAGCCCCCTGTAGCTTTCTTTTATCCTTCCTAGTGCCCGTGGGTTCCCAAGATAGCAGCGTGGACGGTGCATACGTGCCCAGGGTGAGACATATTCGCCTTCACTTCCTCTGCACCCTTTCGGCTCCTCCACCTCTCTGCTCCACAGAAAACAACAGAGATTTCCATCTCTGAAGGACACTTTACTCAAGGATAAAATCAGCCATTAATTATTGAGCACTTTCTATGTGCTCACCATTCTCCCAAGTGCTTTGTATAATATTAACTCATTTCATCCAGGTATCCTCATCTACCCAAGAAAACGGAGGCGAAGGAAGATGAGCCATTTTGACCACAGTCATAGAAGTGGTCAGTGGAAGACCAAGAATCTTGAGTCCATGTCTCTGACTGCTCAAGGATAGTCCTCTCCAGCCGGGTTGGTGCGTGGAAATTGCAATCCACCTGTTTATTTCACTCAAGGAAGCATTTCGAGAGACTGTGTACATGCTGTCCTTAACTGTTGTACATTCTGCTTGGATACAACTCATACTTTTCACATTATACATCAATCTCCCTCAAATCAAATATGGACTGTGTCAAATATGGATTTCTGAGATCACCTAATGTAGTCCTGAGACATCATAGGCTAGCACTGCCCATGAGCCTGGCAGTTTGGTTTCCAGTTTCGGCTGCCACTGAAATATTTCAATTTCCCTCTTATTTTATTGTAAAAAGCCATGGAAAATAGGGGAAAGACCCAAAGGACTAACACTAAAGGTACAGAGCACACCTGTACTACAAGAAAGCTAAGGATGAAAATCACTGCATGTATAAAAATAATCAACTATTAGCTTGCTCAATTGTCCTCTGGACTTAAGCCGGTCAGTGTTCACACTGAGAACAAAAAGATAATATACTTTACAACTGTGTGTATAAAATATTGGAAATATATTGTAGGAAATGGGTCAACGGCACAGCACAGTTAGTTAGTACATTGGCTATTTTGGCTTTTTGTTTGTTTTGCTTTCTGAAAAGAGAACCCCTTTGTAAAAGGTAAGTCTATTTTTCAACTTTTGGGCAGCTAGCTTTTATTTGAGAGTAAGGAATTAACTGTATTTACTAATTTTCTTCCTCATTTCTAGAACACAGATATTTTGATGGTAGATCATATTATGTATCCTATCCTATCCTATCCTATCCTATCCTATCCTATCCTATCCTATCCTATCCTATCCCCACTTGGTAAGTCTCTGTACACTCACACACATACGTGTAGAAACCCACTTTCCTGTTCAGCATCAGAGTTCAGCATTTACAGGTGTCCACTTACCTTTACTAGTAGGTATTCTTCTGACTTCCTCTTGCTTTCACTGTAATAATCTTTGGATTTTGTTTGCCATGCATAGTTGTCATCTTTTTCTTTCACACATTCTTTCTTCCGGATTTCTCACCAAAGCCTGTAACCCAGAAAAGAGACGCTCCTTAATTTCTGTAGGCACGCAGGAAAGAACTAGAGTTCTCAAATCAGTGACACTTCTAATTTATTTCCAGTTTTCCCTTGGCTGGCTACAGTTTAATCACCGTTTTAGAAATTTACCTAACGAGATTTAAAATGGAGCTATCTCGACATACAAATGAAATTGAGGCTGTTCTCAACAACTAAGTGATTCGGCCTCTTACATAATGCATTTCATTGAATAGACAGTGTTACCGTCTCTGTAGAAGGAGATTCCGCAGGGCTGAAAGTTATCTACAGTCGTTGTAAATTCAGGGTGACAAAAGTGGGAGAAATCAATAAAGCATCACCGCAGAATCCATGTTACAGAATTACTGGAACCAGGATAGCACTCCCAAATCTCGTGTTTTTGTTTTTTTTTTTTAATTTTTTTTTTCAACGTTTTATTTTATTTTTGAGACAGAGAGAGACAGAGCACGAACGGGGGAGGGGCAGAGAGAGAGGGAGACACAGAATCGGAAACAGGCTCCAGGCTCTGAGCCATCAGCCCAGAGCCCGTCGCGGGGCTTGAACTCCCGGACCGTGAGATCGTGACCTGGCTGAAGTCGGACGCTTCACCGACTGCGCCACCCAGGCGCCCCTAATCTCGTTTTTAACAGATGTCAGTTGTGGAGAGAATGAAGCACATGTCATGAATACTGATGAAATTTAGTGTGTGTCTTGCGCCCTAAGATGCTCATTTATATGTATTTGTCATTTTCTCTATAAAAGAAAAGGAAACAGCTATCCCTCGGAAGCTCTCCTTAAGTCAGGAAGTGCGCTTCTTGTCAGCTGTGGGCCAAACTGTTTCACACCCAGGAGTGTGTAAAAAGTGGACAAGAAGGCGGAAGCAGCAGGTGTGGCATTCACTGTTTTGCCGTGTGAGTGGATAAAACTCGACTTGTCCAACCATCCCGCACTGCACCTCCCCATTCCACCTGAGCCTCAGCTCTCCCTGGACATGGACACAGGCGTGAAGTGGAAGATGGCGGCCGGAAGCAGAAAGAACTCAGGACAATTTGTTCATCAGCACCTTTGCTCCTGTCTCCTTACTGATGCCATATGATACACCCATCTTTTCTAACAGGAGCGAGATATTCCAGGGGCTCCACCACAATGAGAGCTGAGAGTTTCTTTTTCTTTTTTTTTTTTAATGTTTATTTATTATATTGAGACAAAGAGCATGAGTGGGGAAGGAGCGGAGAGAGGGAGACAGAGAATCTCTGCGCTGTCAGCAGAGAGCCTGATGCAGGGCTCGAATTCACAAACCATAAGCTCATGACCTGAGCCAGAACCAAGCATTGGATGCTTAATGGACTGAGCCACCCAGGTACCCCAGCTGGGAGTTTCTTGTGGGCAATATTTGCAGTATCCTTTTAGGACAAAAATAAATTTTAGGAAACAAACTAATTTACTTATCTTTGAATCTTAAAGCCAGTAAGACCCTAATTTTATGTGAGGTGTGTTAAATTCAATATTAAAATGCTAACAAAAAAATTAAATTTAAATAGTGGGATCTAATGTTCATAGAGTGTAGCCATGGGACTGCAGTAATGGTTTGGGTAGGATGAAATCAGAATGAAGACCTCTCACATCCAGCCATCTCCTTAGACCCGTGGCTTCCAGGGAAAATACTGGGTATAGAATATACGAGAGGGATAGTGTAGTCCCAGCCCCCACTTTACAGTAAGATAACTGAGGCTTCGAGAGAGGGAAGGGGACCTGCAGGAGAACCACATGGAGAACTGGCACCGTCGTGACTCCGTACGTTTTCTGCTTTATCAAAACGTCTCTCTACAAATTCCATGTGTCCACCAGGTTACATAAGTTCCTAGACTGGGGGTTAGACCTTATAAATAGTGATATAACAAGCAGCCTGGATCACAGGGCAGAAGAGAGAGAAAGGCAATCATTTATTGAGTGCCCACCACAAGCCATTTAGTGCGCAGGGCATAGCACTTACATTGCAGCTAATGCTTTCGGGGAACTGTGAAAATCATATAGGAATCATTATCTTATGAAGATGAGGAAACTGAGTCACGGCAAGAGGATACTTTGTTTGAGGTGACACACAGCTAGTAAGTTTTGTTGTTTTTGTTTTTTTATTTTAATTCCCGTACAGTTAATATAGAGTGTTGTAATAGTTTCAGGTGTATGATATAGTGATTCAACACTTCTATACATCACCTGGTGCTCATCACAAGTGCACTCCTTAACCTCCATCACCTATTTCACCCATCCCCCCCCCCCCACCTACCTCCCTTCTGGTAAACATTGGTTTGTTCTCTTTTCTTTTTCTTTTTTTTTTTTTTAATTTTTTTTTCAACGTTTTTATTTATTTTTGGGACAGACAGACAGAGCATGAATGGGGGAGGGGCAGAGAGAGAGGGAGACACAGAATCGGAAACAGGCTCCAGGCTCCGAGCCATCAGCCCAGAGCCTGACGCGGGGCTCGAACTCACGGACCGCGAGATGGTGACCTGGCTGAAGTCGGACGCTTAACCGACTGCGCCACCCAGGCGCCCCGGTTTGTTCTCTTTTATTAAGAGTCTGCTTCCGGCGCCTGGGTGGCTCAGTCAGTTGAGCATCCAACTTCAGCTCAGGTCATGCTCTTACGGTTCATTGAGTTCAGCCCCGCATCGGGCTCTGTGCTGACAGCTTAGAGCCTGGAGCCTGCTTCCAATTATGTGTCTCCGTCTCTTTCTGCCCCCTCCCTGCTCACACTGTCTCTCTCTGCCTCTCCAAAAATAAAGAAAACTAATTAAAAAAAAAAAAGAGCCTGCTTCTTAATTTGTCTCTCTTTTTTCCTTTGCTCATTTGTTTTGCTTCTTAAATTCCACATATGAGTGAAATCCTATGGTATTTGTCTTTCTCTGACTGATTTCTTTCTTTCTTTCTTTCTTTTTCTTTCTTTCTTTTCTTTCTTTCTTTCTTTCTTTCTTAGCAGCAGGTAAAAGTTTATTAGAGTAAGATTAGAAAGGAAGAATAACAGGAAATCTCTCTTTACAGAGAGGGGACATTCGAAAGTGAATGACTTATTTCACTTAGCATTGTAATTTCTAGCTCCATCCATGTCACTGCAAATGGCAATATTTCATTCCTTTTTATAACTGGATAGTATTCCATTTTATATACACACATACACACACCATGTCTTTATCCATTCATCTATTGATGGACACTTGGAATGCAAACCGGTGCTGCCATTCTGGAAAAACAGTGTGGAGTTTCATTAAAAAGTTAACAATAGAACTACCCTATGAGCCAGCAGTTGCACTACTGGGTATTTACCCCAAAATACAAAAACACTAATTCCAAGGGATACATGCACCCTTATGTTTATAGCAACCTCATCTACAATAGCTAGTAAGTTCTTTGATCCCATGGCCCGATATACTCTGACTTCCGACCTGTAATGAGCAGCAACTGTACAACCCAGGAAATATGCATCTATTTGAAAACTCCAGATCCCAAGAATAGAAACGGAATGGATAGTGTTTTAAAGAAGACTAAAGAAGAGAACAGAGGAAAAATAAGTTAAAAGCACTATGGGAGTATATTCAACCATTCAACTCTTAATGTGTAGGAGGGAAATGTCTTAAGATCTTTGGATATACCAAATATGCAAATGCAATTAGAACATATCATGTAACTTCACCCATAAAATTCAGTGAAGGATACTTGTCATATTAAGAACCTACAGGTGAGCAAATAAGTTCAAGGTCTCAGTGAGTTAGGATGCCTGAGATATGATCACCTCTTTGCTTAGGCTGTCATAACAAATGCCATATACTGAGTGGTTTGAACAGCCTTCACAGTTCTAGAGGCTGGAAGTCCAAGATCAAGGTGGCAACAAAGTTTGGTTTCTCCTGAGGTGCATGTATCTTTTTGAATTAGTATTTTTATTTTCTTTGGGTATACACCTACCAGTGGAATTACCGGATCATATGGTAATTCTATTTTTAATATTTTGAGGGACGTCCATACTGTTTTCCACAGTGGTTCTACCAGTTCGCCTTCCCATCAACAGTGCACGAAGGTTCCTTTTTCTCCACATTCTTGCCAACACTTGTTGTTTCTCATGTTGTTGATTTTAGCCATTCTTACAGGTGTATGGTGATATCTCACTGTGGTTTTGCTTTGTATTTTTCTGATGACTAGTGACGTTGAGCATCTTTTCACAAGTTCGTTGGCCATCTGTATATCATCTTTGGAAAAAATGTTTATTCATGTCTTCTGCCCATTTTTAAATTGGATCATTTGTTTTTTGTGTGTTGGGTTGTAGAAATTCTTGGTATAATTTAGATATTAATTCCTTATTGGAGACATCACTTGCAAATATCTCCCCCCATTCAGCAGGTTGTCTTTTCGTTTTGTTGCTGGTTTCCTTCCCTGTGCAAAAGCTTTTTATCTTGGGGTAGTCCCAACAGTTCAACTTGCTTTTATTTCCCTTACCAAAGGAAACATCTAGAAAAATGTTTCTATGGCTGATGTCAAAGAGATTGCTGCCTATGTTTTCTTCTAGGAATTTTATGGTTTCAGGGGTCACATTTAGGCTTTGGTCCATTTTATTGTTATGTGTGGTTTAAGACAGTGGTCCAGTTTCATTCTTTTGCATGTAGCTGTCCACTTTTCCCAATGCCATTTGTTGAAAAGAAATGGATTATCCAATCCATTCCCATTGGATATTATTGCCTCCTCTGTCATAGATTAATTGGCCATATAATCATGGGTTTATTTCTGGGCTTCTCTATTCTGTTCCATTGATCCACGTGTCTATTTTTGTGCCAGTACCATACTGTTTTGATTGTAACAGCTTTGTAGTGTATCTTGACATACGGGATTGTGACACCTCCAGTTTTGTTCTTCTTTTCGAAGATTGCTGTAAAGGTCTCATTTTCGCTTAATTACCTCTTCGAAGGCTTTCTCTCCAAATATAGTGACATTCTGAAGTATCGGGGGGTCAGAGCCTCAACATATGAATCTTAGGACACAATCTAGCCCATACTGCCCACTCAGTAACTATTTCTGTTGCCACAGCAGTGCAAAGCCAGGTACTAGAAAAACAACAAACCTGCTACATGCCATCAACATTCAGCGTCACCCATAAAGATTCGAAGCCCTCTACTATTTGAATTCAGGCCCCTAAGGGTCTATTACAGGTTTTAAATTTTAAAAAATAAAGGTGGGAAAGGTCATGATTCAACAACCTTTGGTCACAACGGTCTAAACCAGGGGTCAGAAAAGTATCGCCTGCAAATTAAATCCAGCCTGCTGACTGTTTCTGCAGGTAAAGTTTTTTGGCACACAGTCACATCCAGTCATTTAAAGACTGCCTCTGGTCGCTCCGGAGCTACAATCACACGGCTGAATAGCTGTGCCAGAGACCCAAGACCAAAAGTATTTACTCTCTGGCCTTTGACAGAGATAGTTTGCCAACTCCTGCTTTAATCTATGGTAGTCAGGTTTTTGTTTTTTTATTTTTATTGTAGGACTTTTCAGGGTCTGGAAAATATATGCTTCAAACTTCAAGGGGAGGATATACAGTAAAACTGCATCTTGCATTGGAAGTAATTTCTAAAGTCAGTTCAAACTGAAAACTGTGAATGATCAGAACGAACACACTGGGAATCCCGTAGGGAAAGTGCCACACCATACAGTCTACCATCGCATGTCATCATCAACATGGCCAGGTTTTCCTTCAAAGTTGCCAACAGATAAAATTGCTTTTGAGCACCACATGGAAGAGTTGGCTTTCTTTACGGGCCCCTGTATAAAAACATGCCTACGAATCGCCCTCGGCATGGTAAGATGCTTGAAGACACTGAGAACTGCCAGGAGGGTCAGGATACCAACTCACACTAACGTCTTCAATTTGCCAAAGTTAAATATGCACTCGCTATGACTTTGCAGGAGGTGCTTGTTGTCGCTGTCGTTTGCACTGTTTCCCAATTTAACCTCTCCCATCTCATGCCCCCAAGCCCCCAGTGCCAGAAGCTTATAATAGGACCTGTGTTTCATGGCATGCATTTAAAGAAATGCAAAAACACTAAAAATCATGGGTATTAGGGACCAATCAACTGAACAGAAGACATGTATGAGGCTTTCTTAACACTAATTATAAAAGAAGTGTAGGACAAAGCCGCAATAAGACACCACTTAATACCCATTAGGTGGGATATTTTTTTTTTAAGTGAAAAATAACAAATGTTGGTGAAAATGAGGAAAAGTTAGAACGCATTGCAGATGGGGATGTAAAATGGTGCAGTCTTTGTAGAAAATGATTTGAAAGCTCCTTAAAAAATTAAACATAAAATTACCATAAGATACAAGAATTCTACTTCTGGGTACATACCCCAAAGAATTGAAAGCAGACGGTTGTGCACCTGTTCATAGCTGCATTATATGTTATTCTGTTCACAGTAGCCCAAAGGCAGGAATAATCCAAGTGTCCACTGACAAGATAAATGGATAAACAAAACGTGGTATACACATACAATGGAGCAGTATCCATTTTTAAACAGAATGGAATCCTGATACATGCCACACTGTGGATGAATTTTAAAAACACTATGGTAACTGGAATGAACCAGATGCAATAGGACAAATATTGTATGATCTCACTTGCATGCGGTGCCTCGAGTAGTCAAATTCATACAGATGGAGAGTAGAACAGAGGTTATCAGAGCATAGGGGACTGAGGAATGGAAGTGATTGTTTAATGGGCACAGAGTTTCAATTTGGAGTGATGAAAAAGGTTCTGGAGACCGATGGCAATGAAGGTTTTACAACACTGTGAATTTACTTAATGCTGCTGAACTGCACATTTAAAAATAGTCGGAAGGGTAAACTTTTTTTTTTAAGCTTGAGAGAGGAAAGAGCACAAACAAGGGAAGGGCAGAGAGACAGAGACAGAGAGAGAATCCCAAGCAGGCTCCACACTGTCAGTGCAGAGCCCGTAACAGGGCTCCATCCCACAAACCGTGAGATCATGACTTGAGCCAAAACCAAGCGTCGGACACTTAACCACCTGAGCCACCCAGGTGACCCTAGAATGGTAAAATTTACATTATGTATATTTTACCACAATAAAAAATGCTCCAGAAAAAAAAAATAAAAAAGAAATGTAGGAGCGTAATTGCAGGGATGGGGATAGAGAGAGAGGGCTTAAATTGTTTATACAGAATGTCTCATTCTGCTAAAAAAAAAAAAAAAAAAAAAGGCAGCCAACAAATCTTTGGCCTGCTTAGGTGACAACATCATAGCTTGGAAGACAGAGGAAGCAATAAAGGGAAGTGTTATTCCAGAAAGACCTTTAGGTGATAGAGAAATGAAGCAGAAAAGTGGTCACGTGCCGTTGGAGTTCAAAGTAGCATTGGCAGGGATGCTGGGGTCCTCACTTGGCTCCTCCCGGGCCCGAATCTTCTTCCAGCACAGCCTCACTGCCCCCTTGTCCCCATGCTCACTCCCATGCTCACCCTTCCATTCGCCCCATCCACTGTCCACTCAGCAGCCTGAGTGCTGGCGAAAATACAGCATTACGCAAAGGATGATGTGACAAACTCCTGTCCGCGTCACTGTGCCGTCACTCAAAATGAACTAATGTTGTTCTTCGCATTCATTAACTCTTTTGAGAAATAGAACCACATGGAACTTAAACCCCTCCAGTTCACACATGGATATGTCTGTGTGTGTGTGTGTGTGTGTGTGTGTGTGTCCAAAACAACATATCCTACAGTAGTGTAGGTTTTACAGTTTTTATAAAGTACAGCATGTATATTACACTGTACTCCACATTGTTTTTGAGACATCTTCATTTTGGTCCATACAGATCTAGGTCATTGACTGTTGTATGGCACTCTATAATACAACCATACCATAGTTTAATTCTCCTTTTCTGGACTGATGGCTATTGGGTGGGGTCCAATCATGACAAAGGATGCTCCGATGGACACCCTTCACAATCCTCCTCCAGAGTCCAGATCCCTCTGTTCAGTGGCAGAGGCTGTCCCGGCCCATTAGTATTGTGGCAGCCCTGTGTATACCTGCAGGACTTTGTCCTGGTTAAGTCCAGCTCTCCTGGGGGCAACTGAAAATGGGAGAGAGCTCTTTTGTGAGTTGGGGGTGGAGGAGAGCAGGGATGCTAAATTTCTACAGTGCATGAAAGTCTCGAGGGACAGAGACTTGCCCCTCACAAAAATACCAAGTGCTCCCTCCTTGGAGAAACAATGTTGCTAACTTTCTGTCTGCAGGAAAATCTGTTGTGGAATATGTGCATTCTCAAGTGTAACTGGGGGATGACAACTTATTCTCCAAGTGCTGTTTATCTCAATTCCTTGCCAAGTTTTACTTGTCTAATTCAACCTTTTGAATTTCTGCTACTCCGACAGGCATAAAATGCTATCCTGGGATTTTAAACTGGCGTTTCTTGCTTTTATCAGCGATGTGGAAAGCCTTTTCACATTTTTATTGCTCATTCATGTCTTCCCCTCAAGACACGGACTGTTAGTAAGTGGCCCATTTTTCCTACTGGGTAGTTTGACTTTTCCTTATTGATTTATAGGAATTTGCTAGAGATTCTAGAAACCTGGTTTTTGTCAGTTATTTCAGGTTGCAAATATCTTCTATTGGTTTGTCACTTGCCTTTTAATTTTATGGCATTATTTTGTTATACATTATACAAGTTATACATTTTGATATAGTGAAATCCATCAACTTCATCATTCTTAAGTGTGGTTTTGTGTCTCTAGCTTACAAAATCTATGTTATCCTAACGGTATAAAGATACTTTCTTTTTATCTCCCTACAGGTTTTGAACTTTTACATTTTATACTGAGGTTTTCAATTCACCTCAATTGATTTTTGTACGAAGTGTAAGTCTGGAAACTTATTCTTCCATAAGGAGAAATAACTTACTTCTGATACACATTTACTTCTGATATTCTATGTTTTCCATTCTGAATTTCAATGCTTCCTGTGTCTATAGGGTCTACAGGGAAGGGTCTATATTTGTTCAGTCTCTATTCTGTCCCACTGATCTATTTTTCAATACCGCTATACCAATAACATAATGTCTTAATTACTATGGTTTTATAAATATTTTGATAATTAGGGGAAACCTTCATTCCTTCTTCTTTTGCAAACCTCCCTTATTACGTTCTTGAATTTTTATTTTTATTATTATTAAAAAAATTGTAATGCTTACTTATTCTTTGGGGGGCAGGGGCAGAGACAGGGAGACAGAATCTAAAGCAGGTTCCAGGCCCTGAGTTACCAGCACAGAGCCTGACATGGGGCTTTAACTCACAAACCATGAGATCATGACCTGAGCCTAAGTTGGTTACTTAACTGACTGAGCCACCCAGGTGCCCCAAATTCTTGCATTTTTACATTTCCATTCAATTTTAGAATGCTGTTGGGATTTTGTTCAGAACCTCAATGAATTTATAAATCCTTTCTTCAGTAAAAATCAGCATTTTATAATATTGGTCTTTCCTTTCCATGTATATGGTATATCCTACTATTTCTTTTGTTCTTTTGTGGTTCCCAGTAATTTTCTCCTGAAGTAGTTGCACATTTTCTTAAAACTGGACTCCCAGTTTCTATATAATTTTGAGCGCTGAAGTGGTTTTTAAAAAAAAAAAAAAAAAAAAAAAAAACTCAAATCTCATGATATCAACTGTCCTTCCCTGAATGTAGGTCTCCTGAGGCTTTCTATTACACTTAAAATAGAATCCAAACTGCTTACTGTGGCATGATTACAGTATGTGGCTTGGCCCTGTCTTCCTCTTAAACTTTAACTTGAATCTTGTGTTAGCCATGCCAGTTTTCTTTACACATGCCAAATATATCAAGCTAATTTCTCCTCAGGACCTTGTCCTTGCAGCCTCCTTTCATGGAAACTTGTTCCCCAGATATGCACATGGCTGGTTTCTTCTTGCCACTAAGGCCTCAGCTCAGATGTCACCTCTCAGGCTGTCCCTTCCCACTAGAGAATAGCCCTTCAATCATTCATAATGGCATAGCTCCTTTATTTCTTCACAGCTCTTGTCACCATTTAAAATTATCTTGTTTAACTCTATTGGTGTTTCTCCATAATAGACTGTAAGCTCTACATAATTGGGACCCTGCTGTCTTATTCCCTCCCATGTCCTCAGCACCTCAAATGGTTTCTGGTACACGCAAAGTAGTCAATGAATAGGTATTGAATAAATAAGTGAGCAAATAAATGAACGAACTTGGATTTCACCTTGTCCCTTGGTTGATCCTTCTATGTCCTCTTATATCAGCGAAGTGTTCCCTTTCTCCCACTGTCCACATACTAGCAAATAAATAATAATCTGCAGACATTTCTAGTCTCTCAAAGAAATAGCTTGACCATAGGCATACTTATAAAGGGAATTCCAAACACATCTGTGTTCTGAAAATCCAGGTTTCTAGCTTATATGGAACAGAGAAGCCTTCATTCTCCCATTCACCCTATTTCTACTCCCAAGAGATAACCATCGACAGTTTCTTTGTGTGGAGTCAGAAACTTTTTACCCATTTACTAGTATGTATGTATGTATCTAGCTATCGTCTATCTATCACAGGTTAGAGAATTTGAATGACTCAATATGGGAAGTTTTATTCTTATTGACAAAGTATTATTTTTCAATGGATCTGAGTTTGTTAAAAACGCAGATTCCTACTCCCACCTCTAGAGGTTCTGATTTCAAAAACCAGGGGTGGGTCCCAGAAATCTTCATTTTCGACAAGCATCCTAGATAATTCTGATGCAGGTGGCTCAATGGGAAATGCTCTCCAAGTCAAGGCCATTTAACACCATCCTTATTTAAGACCATGCATCCTCCTGAACACTAGGGGGCAGATGGAGCCACGTGCATGCCCAGTGTTAAGATGTCACAACCCCTTTGCTCAGAAAGAGGGTGTGGCAGATACTGAGCCTCCATTAAGACCCCAAGAATCTAGACTGCTTGTGAAGCCACATCAGCAATCAGGAAAACAGCTCAAAACTGAGAAAACCTGGGTTCTAAACTCCACACTGCCCCGCACCTCAGTTTCTTCACGTGCAAAATGAGAAGTTGGACCAGATAATCCAACAAGCCCCTTTCCACACTAACATTTCATGAGAAACTTTAACATCACATGGATTTCTTTGTGATTGGGCTATGGTTGATTTTGATCTTGTACCTTCCAAATTTTCTAGGATGGGCTAGGTTATTTTTATAATGCAAAAGAAAATAATCCAAAACATTTAAAAAGATTTTTCTCATCGTTACTCCAACAGCATTTTCACAAACTGAGATGCTTCTGTTTCAGTGCTAATGTTCACTACTCTCCATGAATACAGAGAAACAACAAAATCTCAACGCACCTAGGTCAAGGCAATTTAATGCCATTCTTGCTTGTTTGAAGCAAATTTAAAATTTGCTCAAGAGACAAAATTGAATCTGTGATTCTATGCAAGACGGTAAACACGGAAACGAAACAGCCCAAGATTCAATCTCAGCCCAAATCTCATACTACATGGAGAAATGAGCAATATTTAAATATTTAATAATACCTTGTCATTTTTATAGACTCCTGGGCTTCCGAGTTTCTGACAAAGTAATCCCTGAGCCATAATTAACAAAAAAAGGCAACCTTCCTAAAAGTTTTCCAGAGCACAAGTAGACTCCTCAAAGTACTTCCTTGGCAGTGAGTGTGTTGGGAATAGTGGCATACCAGCAGTAAACAAGAGCTAGAAAGAGTTTGGATATTGCTCTGAACTGATGATGGATGTTGGCTGAAACGGCTTTTAGGAAAAGAAGGTTGTGATTAGAAAATCATGACATTTCCAGCACTCATTTATTAGCATGTCTGGAAAATCACAGATGAGAGATAACAGAGTCTTTGCAACCTGAGTTCCATTCACAGGATGTTTACAAATAATTAACTGCTATTCAATCTTCAGAGTCATTTGGTCAGTGTCCTAAAGGCAAAGCAAGGATACAGACACCATAACCAATCACTGTAGGTGGTCTCCTAATAAAGACTTCCATTAGCTACTAGTTGCTCAGACCATAAAACTATGGATGCTTTCCCCACCACTTCCCATTGCTCCAACCCTCGCAGCACTACCACTATGGTCCGCCCCTCGATTTGTTCCTATCTCCTTATTTCTAATGCCACCAGTCCAGTCCAAGCCACAATCATCTTTCCCTTAGACTATTTCAACAGTCTTCTTATTAATTTCCCCACTTGACCCAAGACAATCCCTTCTTCACGTAGTGGCCATATTTACACATCAGATAATTTTTCCCCCTGCTTAAAGCCCTTCAATAACTTCTCATCATTATTATTTTTTTGAGAGAGGGTGCAAGTTGGTGAAATGCAGAGAGAGATAGAGAGGGAGAGAGAGAGAGAAGTGGGGCTCCCCCAAAGCAAGGCTCAAACTCACTCAAAGCAGAAATCCTGCTCACCCAAAGTGGGGCTTGAGTACACCGATGTGGGACTAAAACTCATGAACGGTGAGATCATGACCTGAGCCAAGTCGGATGCTTAATGACTGAGCCACCAAGGTGCCCCGATATCTTCTCATGTTCATGGAATAAAACTTAAGTTTTATCTGCTCTCCACCTCTGAAGCGTCATTTCACGACAGTCCTTCTTCCACCCTTGATACTTCCCACATTTGCTTCCTTTTCCTTCCTTACTTTGCCGAGCTCATTCTCACTTACAGTCCTCACTGCTCAGATTACTGTTTCTCTAGACTGTCACACAGCTGGTTCCACCTCATCTTCCCAACTCAACATGCAGGATCTTCCCTGACCACTATATCCTGTATGGTATCAACCTGCATTTGTGTTATTCTCTACCCTTGCGTATTTCCCGTACGATCCTGAAATTACATGTTTACTTGATGGCTACCCACCCCTCCACTAGAACGTAAGCTCCCCGAGGAGACTGACCTTGCTTGTCCTATTCACTGCTGAACCCCCAGAACCCAGGACAATGCACACAGTACTCAATGACTTTTTGTCAATGGGGCACCTGGGCGGCTCAGTCGGTTGAGCGTCTGACTTTGGCTCAGGTCATGATATCACGGTCCACGGGTTCGAGCCCTGTGTCGAACTCTGTGCTGACAGCTCAGAGCCTGGAGCCTATTTCAGATTCTGTGTCTCCCTCTTTCTCTCTCCTCCCCTGCTCACGCTCTGTCCCTCTCTGCTCAAAAATAAACATTAAAAAAATTTTTTTAAATGACTTTCTGTCAAATGAATGTATGTGTTGTTTTAGATTCAAGCAGGACCCAACTTTTCAGTGCTCCCTGTCCATTCAGAATCAAAACGCAATTACCTGCCCATGCTACAAATTGTTAATGTGCAGAAGAGACCTAGGCTTCTCCAAGAACAACCTCATCGTTACCCCACAATTAGGTTAGAGCCTCCAACTTAGAGCTCATTGCTCTGAAAGCAGAGGATTCTTGGGAGATGTCAGATGAAGCTTAAAACCTCGTTGACAAGCTGACTCGTACAGTGTATCTTGACTTGGAGGAATGATTGTGTAGCTTGTCAATGCTGGAAGTGAAGGGTTTACGGTGTGAGTGGGTGGATCACTGTGTCACATGGCCTGAGGCAGGTGGATATTTTTAAAATGCTAAGGAAATCTGCTAGGATAGTCTGTACACTAGCCAGGCATTCAATCGGGGGGGGGGGAGCTCATTTGGGGCCCAGATAAGAGGTTCAACTAATTTTACATGCGCCCCATACCAAGGTAATTTCACTCTGACTGGCAGAGTGAACTACGGAGGGTTAGCAACAGGCAATTTTCTGCACAGTATCATGATTTATAAATCATTTCTACCAGTTTGTCATCTCTTTTGTTTCTCGGGGAAATTCTAAAGGTTGGTCAAACACTTGTTACACCGATTTTATTGTATATGTGTGTATCAGACTCCATCTCACAATGAGTAAATACTGAAACTTGACTTGGAATCAAAATCTTGGAAGATCAGTGTTTAGGGAGTATACTCATAAACCGACGAAAGATATTGCAAAAGCCATTTTATTATTTTTTATTTTTGAAAGTTTATTTATTTGAGAGAGAGAGAGTGTGCATGCACACGTGAGTGGGGGAGGGCCAGAGAGGGAGAGAGAGAATCATAAACAGGCCCTGCACTCAGCACAGAGCCCGACGTGGGGCTCAATCCCACGAACCCAGAGAGCATTCAGCGGAAACCAAGAGTCAGACGCTCAACCGACTGAACCACCCAGGTGCCCCAAAAGGCATTTTAAAAACCAACTTTAGGGGCACCTGGGTGGCTCAGTCGGTTGAGCGTCCGACTTCCGCTCAGGTCATGATCTCACGGTCCGGGAGTTCGAGCCCCGTGTGGGGCTCTGTGCTGACAGCTCAGAGCCTGGAGCCTGCTTCAGATTCTGCGTCTCCCTCTCTCTCTGACCCTCCCCCATTCATGCTCTGTCTCTGTCTCAAAAATAAATAAAAAAAACATTAAAAAAAATTTTTTTTTAAAATCAACTTTACTGAGGTATAATTTACATACAATAAAATATTCCCACTTTAAGTGTTCAGTTCATCAGATGCTGACATATATTCACTTCTGTACTTATCAGCACAACCAAGACATAGAACATTTCTATCTCCTGAAAAGTTCCATTATGGTCCTGTGTACGATATCCTCCCTCTTACTTCCTACCTCTGCCCCAGGCGACCACTGCTCTTCTTTCTGTCACTAGATATTAG
This sequence comes from Felis catus, assembly GCF_018350175.1. NCBI lineage: Eukaryota > Metazoa > Chordata > Mammalia > Carnivora > Felidae > Felis > Felis catus. Next base: position 532,496 of record NW_025408497.1, on the reverse strand, counting down.
TGTGCTTTTTCTAGAATTTCATAGCAGTTGAATCCTATAGTCTAAATTTTGTGTGCTTGGCTCCTTTCACTCAGCATGATATCTTTGAGCTACATCCATATTGTTGCACATACTCATAGTTTGTTCTTCTTTTAAATTATTTTGTTTTATTTTACGGTATTCTATCGTATGGCTAGACCCCAAATGATTTATCCATTTACCTGCTGATGGGTATTTGGATTGTTTCCAGTTTAGAGCTACGAAAAAGGCAACCATATCAACACTCCAGGGCAAATCTTTGCATGGACGTATATTTTCATTTCTTTCCTGTAAATACCTTGGAGTGGACTGGCTGGGTCTTCTAATAAGGGCATTTTCAATTTTAGCAAAACTGAAAAGTGTGTTCTAAATGGCTTTGCCACTTTAAATCCCACCAGCAGTGTGTGAGAGTTTCAGTTGCTCCACGTCCTCACCCACACTCGGTATTGTCAGTCTTTTAATTTTAGCCACTTTAATAGGTATTTGCTAGTATCTCATTGCGTTTTGAATTTGCGTTTCCTTGATGCTAATAATATCGAGCATCTTCTCACATGCTTATTGCCCATTTGTATAACTTACACAAAATACAATTTGAAAGATAAGAAATATAACTACTTCTATCTCTTATGTGCAAGAACTTGCCTTATTTTAGAAGCAGTTTTGAAAAACGCAACCTGAAGAAGGATATATATAAAATATTCAGACTATAAAGTTAAAATATATTTAGAGGACACATTAAAACTAATGAAAACAATAACATGGTAGAAAAGATCCACATTTTATTAGCTTTGTATTCTATACCGCACATTCATCTAATGCTCTAAGAAACCAGGAAGCCTGAATCTGCAGAAAGGGGATGAGATTAAATTAACTTGATCTCAGCGAAGAAGGAAAAGGCTTGGCCCTCTTCACTTCTAATTATTCTCTCTTCTCTAGACTTCATTTTATAGACCATAGGTTCAATTATTCACAGTATCTTTTTATATCTAGTCTCATAAAACTGTAAGGTGAATCATTACAAAATTAATATTCAACAGGCTTTATATAACTCTGCTTAATGCAATGCATAACTCAGATTTTATCACCCCAAGGCCTCTCAAGATCTATAAATGAAACCAACTTAATAAAAGACCATGTATTTTAACTCTAACATAACCTACACAACCTCAACACTACATAACTACTCAATGTAGACTAGACAACCAGACATGACAGAAATGGACTGTATATAGAAGGTCAACCTGTGCATGAAGATTCTGATGATGACAACCAAAATTTTGCTCTGACTCATTTGTTTAGAGGAACTCATGGCTCTAATGAAAAGGAGATTAATTTGCTTCCAGAGCATTCACACAGGAATCACTGTACATTTTTTACACCATGTGACCCTAAAAAATTTTCTGATTCCTAAATAATTGTCCCCACCTAGGAAGGACAAAAGCTAGTGAATGCATCTACCAAAATCCACCCTCTAATCTCTACACAAATACATGTACATATTTCCAACCACGAAGGAAACTTAAAGATCATTCGGTCCGGGGGCACCTGGGTGGCTCAGTCAGTTAAGTGTCTGACTTCGGCTCAGGTCATGATCTCATGGTTCGTGAGTTTGAGCCCTGCATCGGGCTCTGTGCTGACCGCTCAGAGCCTGGAGCCTGCTTCAGATTCTGTGTCTCCCGCTCTCTCTCTGCCCCTTCCCCACTAGCATACTATCTCTCTCTCTCTCTCAAAAATAAATACACATTTTTTAAAAAAAGGTCATTCAGTCTAATGATCACATTTTACACAAACAAAAGGCAATCAAGGCCCCTATAAGTGAAATGACCAGTTTGAGGTCAGACAACCAGTCGAGAGGAGCCAGGTGTTAAATTCAGATCTCGGACTCAGACTCCAGAGTCTTATGATTTTTTTGCCCAAGACTTTTTTTTTTCTCCTGTTCTCAATAGTTACACAGGGTAGATGTAGACATTGCTATCCTTTCTGATGTATTTTAATGTCCTCAAATTAATAGATGTGAAAACTAAGGTTCACAACATGAGGAATCACGGCTCATCCAAGGTCGGGGAGAGAATCAATGGCAAAGCTGAGACCAGTGACCACTCTTATGGTTTACAGCTTGATGCTCCTCTCTTCATGCCTGGCTGCCTTTCTTCTCTGGTGGGCAGGATGGTTTCCCGTCTTACCACCATTAAGTGGTCTTGGCGTGTTACAATCCATTCGCCACTTCCATAATGAGTAAGCTATGCCGAGATCATATGAAAAGCCCACAGTCCTAGGTTGGTACCAAGGCTCTGGCAACATTTAACACACAGCTGTTGTGAGGATGCACATTCCATTTTGACAAAAGACATGTGCCTGGGTTTTGTCATGTTGGTCTGAGATAACGTAACGTGCAGAAAGAGGGATCAGCAGGGAAAGAGAGATTACTTCCCCAGACTCTCACATAAATGATTCTTTCTTTGCATAATGGAGCTCTAAATAAATAAAATACAAAATGAATGTTTACAACATTACAGTTGCTGCAAAAATGGCTTTAGAGTTTTATGTCTATCTGTATCCTCTCCAGGGAAAACGGAAATCAACATGAGTTTTGTAATGGTTGGGAGGAGAAGGGACTATCATTTATTCCTTCATATGTCCAAGAGAGCGAGGCCCCAGGGATGCAACAGTGCTCAGAAGAGTAGTTTCTATCCTCCTGTGAAGTCTCCTGGGAAAGACAGACCATTAACAAGCATGTAATAGGTATGTACAGACACATAAGAAGACAGGGTTTAGGGGGCAAGTGGCCTGGCCTAAAGAATCCTCAGCAGTATGATCATATTCAAGTGGAAAGGAGACATGATTTGGAGCCAGACCACAGCGTGTTGGAATCCTGTTTCCTGCCACAGTAGGTGATCTTGAGCAAGTTACTTCCAACTTTCTACTCTGTTTCCTGATTTGTGAAACAAAGCTAATAACTCTTACCCTGTGGGAATTAGGTCAGATATTGAGTTAAAGTTTACTAAGTTCCCAGGGGAGCCTGGCCCAGAGTAGTGGTTCCATATATATTTGTCAAATGCATGAAAGCATCATTATGAAACATGCATTGGCTGTCTAATAGCAAAAGGGGCACCTGAGCAGACAGTGATAAAACACAGAGTAAGGAGACATGAGTCCTGTCTTATACCTAGGGAGACTGAGAGTATCTATTCTATTATACATATATACACACGCATATGTGTGAGTGTGCCTGCGTGTAACAAATACAGAGCGAAGCCAGAAAGAAGCACATTTGACGTGGCTGAGTCAGGGAGCACTGTACAATAGGACCGTCTAACAGAAACAGAACATGAGCCACAAAGGAGAGGCACATAGGTAATTTTCAAACGTCAGTAGCCACTTAATAAAAGTAAAAAGAAGCAGATAGAATCAAGTTTAGTAGCATATATGACCCCAAGATAGCCAAAATATGATCATTTCAACATGTGACCATTATGAGTTTATGAATGTGATATTTTGCACGTACAGAGTCTTCGAGCCGTCTGTGTATTTTATACTTCCATTACGGCTCACCTTGGCTTAGCCACCTTCCAGGTGCTCGGTACTGCACGTGGCAAATGGCGTCCATACTGGAGAGCGCAGTTTCAGAAATCTGGAGATGAGAGAGATTGCTGAAGACAGAGGCTGCCAGGTGGGCTCATGGGGGACGTGGGGCAGGAATGTGCCCCCTCCCGGCACAGAGACTTTGCTGCAGCACCTTATAGAAGCCTCCTTCTCCTGGCTCCTTTGGCCCCAGGGAGTCCCTAAATCTACTTCCTGCTATTGCAGGGACCGCACTCAGATTTGGTTCTTACTCTTTGCTGGTACCTTCAGACTCTCAGATTGTCCTTTCCTTCCTGCTTAGGGTATGGGAAGCACATATATGTAACAGCAATTTCTTCTTTGCACAATATGGCTGTATACAGATACATACAAATAGATACAATGCCAGGTAAAGACCTGAGATAGCCCAGCTCTGGCTCCCAGAGCCACGAGGCCTGCAGAGCCCCAGTTTTTCTCCAGCCATACAGAGTTACGAGCTAAGCAAAGGCCAGAACCATTCCTAGCAGGAAACCAGTCTGTGCCTGGGCTCCAAGCAGGGGACAGGTGGGCACAGGGCCCGGCTGTGGGGAGTGCCATTTGGCAGAGAGATACTAGAGGAAAGGGGAGGAGACAATGGTCTGACTCCTTGTGTGCCCTTCCTGGCCAAGTCTATTTTCTAAGGTGAGATGGAGTAGAGAGACCTATTCCACGTGGCCAAGTATGGTGGTGACACGTATGACAAAAGAATCTGGAGGATGAACAAAGCACAAGTGAGAAAGAAGTACATAAGAGGACAGAGGCAGAAGCCGAGAAACTAAGAGTCATCTTGCCCACTGTCCCCCAACAGCTGGTGTGCCCTCACCTAACAGTTCAAGTGTCCCCACCACCAGGGCCCATGATGGGTCGCAGTGGTGGCTGGACCTATATCAGCCTCCATCTCCTTAGTCCTGTCTTTTTCCACAGCCCAGTGATTAACAGTACGACCACAAACTCAGGCAATCAACTACATAAGAGGAGTGGATTGGGTGAGGAGGCAGGAAACGCATTGTCCCCACACCTCTGCCCTGTCCCAACAGTAAAGTCACTACTGGTTTGAAAGAGGATGGAATTCAGAGGGGTTGCCAATCTTAGCTCAATAATATCTTTACCAGAATGGAAGTCCCAGTGCAGAGAGAGCAAACCTTCTGACACACTCAACTTTCAGCAAGCGGGAATGGGACCCTGGTGTGCCTCGATCTTGCAAATTTTGCAAAGTCTTGAGAAGGGATTTTATGGGACATTTTCCAGTTTTAAAATGGTTGGAGCTACGTCAACAAAATTTTACACACTGTACGGGGCCACACTGTGTGAGCCAAAGAAAACTGACCACAAGGTTGCCAGCTTGAGATTTCTCCTCTAGTTCAAAGAGATATGGTCATGGTCCTGTTCCACCATCGGGCCATTTGTAGCTTCTCAGCTCAATTTTGTTCTGAGGCTTAATTCCGATCAGGCAGATGAAGGGCTGAGCATAGTTTCTGGCACATCGTGAAGGCAGTTAATAACTGATGTCCGCTAGCTCTAAAGAACCTCTGAGATTTAATTCTAACCATTATGTAGGGATCAAATCACAGGATGTCCCCAGAGACAAAACATCTGAAAGAGGGCTCCTCTCGTTCAAACGATTCCCTATCTCTTCATTTCTGTTTCATGGCTTAGATTTACGCCACTTTCATTTTACTTTGTCGATTCATGAAACTCAATTTGTTGCACAAAGGAAGTAAGAAAGAAAAAAGGTCAGCCCAGGTGAAAGTCTAAGCTGGTGTAAGTTTTCTAGAAAGTAGTTTGGCAATGCCCAGCAAATAAAAGGCTGAAAAAAAAAATCGTATGCCTTTTGACTCAGCGATTCCAAGTTTAAGGAATTCAGCCTAAGTAAAAAGTGATGGTTTTTCATAAAGATTTAATTCCAAGAATTCTTATGACCGTGTAATCTACAACAGAAGCAATTAAGGAAATTAAACACCCATGAATAGGGAATTTGTAGCAAAAGTTATGATACACGAAAGCGTTTAACACAGCCGCCCACGTGACTTTCAGAGCACTTACTGGGTTCACAGTGTGTCCCCTGCAATAAATGCCATGAAAGCAGAGTCTCTGGTCTGTCTTGTTCACCACTGTCTACACTACTTTCCATGAGCTGGCACATAACAGACACCCATAAATATTTAAATACAAGATAGCTAATGTAGTATGATTCTGTTTTTGTAAAAAAAAAAAAAAAGACATGTATTTCTGGCAGCATGTTATTACTATTTTTCCCTAGAGCAGAACTCAGCAAACTACAGTCCCTGGACTAGTGGCCAGTTTTTGTAAATAAAGTTTTATTGGAACACAGCCATGTTCATTCTTTTACACGTTAGCTATGGCTACTTTTGCACTAGAATGCAGAGTTGAGTTGTTGCAACAGAGACTGCATGGCCAAAAAAAAAGTTGAAAATATTCACTATTTGGCCCTTTAAAAAAAAAGTTTGCTGACCCTTGCTCTAGATGGTAGTTCTTTCTGAGTGGTCTAACATACATATATGTAGGTGTGTATCTGTGTGTCTGTGTCTGTCTGTATACACGTGTGCATGCATATACATATAAGTGCAATTTTTTTACACTGAACACAAATTATATTTGTAACCAAACAAAATCAGAATTATTTTTACAAAAGAAAGGAAGGATTGCCGGAAAGGAGGAAGGAGGGAATGAAGGGGAGTAGGAGGGAGGGAAGGAATTGCTTATCCATATTTATCACTATAAAAAAATTTCCACAGGGGTGCCGGGGGGGCTCAGCCGGTTGAGAGTCTGACTCTTGACTTCAGCTCACGTCATGGTCTCACGGTTTGTGGGATCGAGCCTTGCATCAGGTTCTGTGCTGACAGCATGGAGCCTGCTTGAGATTCTCTCTCCTTTTCTCTGCCCCTGCCCTGCTCATTGTCTCTCTCTCTCTCTCTCTCTCTTTTTCAAAATAAATAAGTAAACATTTTAAAAAAAGAAAAAGAGGGGCACCTGGGTCACTCAGTCGGTTAAGTGTCCGACTCTTCATTTCAGCTCAGGTCATGACCTCAGGTTCATGGGATTGAGCCTGGAATTAGGCTCCATACTGACAGCGCACAGCCTGCTTGAGACTCTCTCTCTCTCTCTCTCTCTCTCTCTCTCTCTCTCTGCCCACTTCCCCACTCTCTCTCTCTCCCTCTCTTTCTCCAAATAAACTGAAAACAAAACTACTTTAAAAAAGGAAAAAGAAAAATGTCCACAATAAGTGAAAAATGTTAAATGTGGTATGAAGTATGGTTACATTTTTGTAATGATTGGGTAAATCACTGAAAGAGAAACGCAAAAAAAGGTTTAGGTTCACTGTATTGAGGCAAGGGAAATATAATAATGGCTTTTGTTTCCTATTTTCCTCTTTGTTACATTTTCTAAATTTTCCAGCATAAACATGCTTTACTTACATAATAAAAAACAGAAAATAAGTGATGTTGAAAGGAAAGACAGCAAAAATAAAGTTCCAGTCTACATAAATAGCAGCAGCCTGTTTCCCAGGCTTCACCAGGCAAGGGGACATCTTCTTGGTGTCACAGGGTGCACCCCTTTCAGCACACTCCCTATTATTACCGCATTCCAGTAAAACCAAAACATGGCCAAGGCGGAGAGGGTAGTACCCAGGGCCACGTTTCTTAAAAAAGTATTAATGTTGGTCCCCACTGTGACCTAGATAGTTTCTCTTTACATTAATTTTTTTTTTCAATAATCCACTTCATTCCTTCCAAAGCACAGTGCACCATTTCTATCTAGATTACAAAATGTGTTCAGGGAAGAGGTTTTCTGACTTAGTAGTCGAACACTTGTAGTGTCTCCCACCTCGATCACATTGCCCTGGTTTTAGTCTTAGCCAAGATGGACATTTCTGGTAATGCTGACAGCTCCCGCTTCATTCATCAAATGCATACCTCTCTGCTTTTCTGCCTCCAAAGTAGGTAGCAGAAGGTAACGCCCCTGGGGACAACCTTCAACAGTGAGGGATCAGTGGATAAATGCCCCAGTTTCTGGGTCCCAGCATCCCGGCAGAGGTGAACACCAGTTGCCCAGAGAGGCCATCTTTCTTGGCTCTTTCTCCTTCCCTTCTTCCCCTCTTCCTTCTCTCCCTCTTCCTGGAAATCTCCTCCCAAATTAACTTCCTGCACCCAAAGTCTTGTTTCAGATTCTGCTTCAGAGGAACTCAAACTAAGAGAGCTCATAAGCAAATATAAAGCCAATAAAAAGAATTATACCACAGAGCCCCAGAAAGCTCTCAAAGATGGTGTGAAACAGAGTTCATCCGTTTCTAGAATACATTCCCTCATCGTACATCTATTTAGTAGGCTTCTACATTGGGCCACACACACGCTAGGTGCAAAATGAACTACAGAAACACAGCCTATACCCGTGGAAGACACAAGACGCTCAACAGTCACCAAGCCCACTATACTATGAGAGTATAGGAAAATATAAGAAAGATTAATGTTGGGGAGGAAAAATAATCTTCCCCTTTCTGAATTTTTAGCAGAGACCCCTGTAATGAAAGATTAACAGGAGGAAAACCAGCAGAATTTAGTAACAGGTATACTGCATGCAAACATGGGAGGTACCCAGGGAAAAACGAGTCACTCAAAGAAGTAGCTTAGAATTCAGGCTTAAATATCATCTTAGTAGGGAAAGGGGCGGAGCATGGAGGCTCCTCCAGGAACAGCAAATAATTTGTAGGAAACATGAATGGGTGCTTAGAAGGTATGAGGTAGTCTCATGAGGAAGTATGAGAGTTTGTGACAAAGTCTATATGGGTGTGGTGTTGACCTCCAGTCTCCTCTGCATTCTCTGCAGTGGTGAAGACCATCTTCCCTGGTTGGTGAAACTCCCAGGGAAGCACCTATGCCAGCTGGAATTTTCAAGAGAACTTGTCTTAAGGCAGGTAAGGGCAGTTCAGAGAAAGCCTCTCCCTGTATCCACTGCCTCACAATTATCTACAGCTCAAAAATAATTAATATTCCAAAGCAGCATATTTTGGGGTGGCATATTCTGCAGGCCTTCACTAACCTAGTCTGAGATGATTCAGCATGAGGTTTTTGAGAGGACACCATGTAAACGGGGCCCTAACAGTGGAGTTAGAGAAAGAGAGGGAAAAGGCTTTGATCCTCGCTGTTTGCGAAGACAGAACAAGGAAGGTGGAGATGTGTTCGGCTGGCAAACCACGGTAAAGGTTTGAAGATTTCAAAAAATACCTGTTCAGCAAACACTCTCTCCTTTCATCTCACATGACTTAAATATCCCCAGAAGCGAGCAGGTGCTTGGACACCTTCAGGGTGTTGATTACTGAGAAGACCAAAGCTGGCCATAAAGATTTAAACATGGCTCCGAGAAACATCCTTGCTATCAGAGGCTGATAGAATCTGTCCTTGTTAACCAGGACAGTGTGGCTCTTCCACTCGGTGGCAAAAGCACTCTAACTTGCTTCAAAGACCCACAGCTTTGGTTTCACAAGGATGCCACTTGAAATTGGTTTAAAGAGTGCCCGCCTGTTGGTTCCCCCAAAGTAGCCTCAGAGACTCAGAACCTTAGAAACCTTGAGGGCATGCGCACTCCCCGAGAATCTGAATCAGCTCAATTCCTCCCAAATGCGTGCACTTTTGCACAATGCTGTGTATGCAAAGGAAAGGCAATAAATACAGTTTCAGGGCTTCTGTTTATGATTGATCGCCTTTTTTTCTTGTAGCAATCTTGTAAGTTTGACTTCTTATTTTTATTATTCTCACTGCATACTAATACTTCAAACGTTTTATTAAATTATGGTTCTCTGGTTCCTACTTCAGAATAGTTTAACTGATTTAATGAGCTCTATCTAATTATTGCATTTCACCTTTCATATGAGAGTGCAGGAGTGTTTTGGCTGAAATAGTTGGTAATAGCTCAAACACTCCGAAAGGAAGAAAATGAGCACGGGTAATGCAGGTCTCAAAACAGTTCATTTTATGCCAGACATAATTCTTATGAACATACATATATATGTATACAGATATATTTATACCTTCACTAATTAATTCATTCATACGTTCACTATCTATGCGCCCAGCATTGCCAAAGACACCAGATCAGCTTAAAGCAGCCTTTTTTTTTTAATGTTCATTTATTTTTGACAGAGAGAGAGAGACAGAGCACGAACGGGGGAGGGGCAGAGAGAGAGGGAGACACAGAATCCGAAGCAGGCCCCAGGCTCTGAGCTGTCAGCACAGAGCCCGACACGGGGCTCGAACTCACAGACCACGAGATCGTGACCTGAGCCGAAGTCGGACACTCAACCGCCTGAGCCACCCAGGTGCCCCGACACCAGATCAGCTTAAAAGGCGCTTTCTTAGGTCTGCATCCCTCTACTGGGGGGCACAGAACATAGTAGTTAGGGACTCTTGAGCTAGACTGTCTATAGTTACATCCTGGCTTCACCATTTCTTAGCTATAAGATCTTGGATAAGCCAGTTAACCAATGCGTGCCTCAGTTTCCCCTTCTGTACAACGGGGGACATTACAGCAGCTACCACCACAGGACTTTTGTGAACATGAAATGAATCATTACATACAAACCAGGTAGGAGTGCCTGGAGCTGAATAAGCACTATAATTGTTGCCTTTTTTTTTTTTTTTTTTTTTTTTTTTTGTTACTATTGTAGTGTGTCTCATCTACAACACAGAGATCGCGGTCATCAATTTCTATCTACATACTTATCTATTTAGTTAATGAGTTGTCTATTATTGTTTGTTTGTTTGCCTCCTTCATCAAATTATAGGATCCATGGAGACTGACACTAAATTCCCTGTGCCCGGCATTGTGCCCAGTAAATGCTTTGTTGATTGCTTGAACGAATGAATAAATGATTCTCTTTCGGGACATATGACCCTGTCACGCTAGACAAGACTTTCACTTCAGAGATTTCCAAGGCAGGCACATGTCTGTCAAATGCCATTTGTTGGAAACTCCATACAGTTTTCTATCCAGATGGTACCAGTGACAAAGGAAAGCATTCTGGCATGAGGGAAAGTTACGATGCCAGATGACGAGCCAATTCACTGTATTATTCATCATCAAATGTTGTCGGCCAGGAAACTGTTGTCAGCTGAGCTCCACAGTGGTCAAGTGAAGAGGCTGAATTTTAACAGAAGCTGGGATTATCATTAGAGACAGAGGGTTCTGTGCTAGGAAAATGGGGCTTAAACAGTAAGAAGCTTCTCAGTCTTGTCTTGGCTTTGCAACCTTGGGCAGGTCACTTCACCTCTCTGGGCCTTGCAGCTTACTGTTTCTATAAATGAAGGACACAAATTGTCATCAGTAATTCCTAACCCTGGTTGTACACCAGAATCTTCTGGAAAGCTAAATCCTCTAGGCCAGCAGTCAACCAACTTTTTCTATAAAGGGCCAGAGAACAAATATCTTAGCCTGTGCAGGCTGTATATGATCTCTGTTCCAACTGCTCATACTCAGTTCCCCCATTGTGTAGTCAAAGTGGCCATACACGATGTATATGCAAATGAGCATGGCTGGATGTGGCCAGCTTGCCTGGGGGCCACGGTTTGAGGACTCCCGCTGTAGGCCACGTGTGGCCTCCGTAGGGTAAGAACCAACTCTCTGCATATTTACAAAAGCTCTTCCCAATGACCTGGAAGGGAACCATCAGATTAGATGGCAACAAGGCCCCTTCCAGCTCCTACTGGGGGCTGTGATTCTACATTTCTTAACTCACCGTGAGAAGTAGCTATTCTCAGTCAACACTATTTAGACAGTAATTTTAATATTCCTTCAAGCGCATCACATTTGGGTATTAGCCTCCTACATATGAAGTTTTTACTCTTTCAAAATTCAATTCTCTTCTAGGAGAAGATTGAACAGTTCTTTTCATCGTGTTTAGATCTTAAAGCACTTCTTCCTGTGCATGACACCCCTTGTCAGTTCTTTGTAAGGGACAATTCTACTGCTAACTTGCAAATGAAGAAATTTAGTATTATCTCTTCTGGGCACTAAAGTGATACAATACAGGTGAGCCTTCACTTTAAGAAAGGATAATACATGGGGCGCCTGGGTGGCGCAGTCGGTTGAGCGTCCGACTTCAGCCAGGTCACGATCTCGCGGTCCGTGAGTTCGAGCCCCCCGTTGGGCTCTGGGCTGATGGCTCAGAGCCTGGAGCCTGTTTCCGATTCTGTGTCTCCCTCTCTCTCTGCCCCTCCCCCGTTCATGCTCTGTCTCTCTCTGTCCCAAAAATAAATAAACGTTGAAAAAAAAAAAAAAAAAAGGATAATACATAATAATGTGAAATTATGAAACAATTCAGTTGAGAAGCGTTTATAGTGTTTGCGCTATAATTCCTTTGTATAGAGAATTCCTGTCTGCTGAGGTCATGGCTGTCGCATGACAATACCTTCTGGTTTTCTAGGGATAGTGTCAGTTTCCACCTGTTGTTTCTTACTCACATAGCACTCATTTTCATCTCTAACATGTCTCAACTGGATGATAAATTGAACGGTCATCCTTGGTGGTGACCTTGAAGGAAAATAGTCAGAATAATTGCTCCATTTATTTTATGGTTACTAAGAAGCAAACACTGCTCTGAGGGCTTTATCTATATTATCCCAATTGATCACTACAATATTTTGCTGATGGTTGATGATCTGAGGTTGGGTTTTTCCAAAAGCAGACCCCGAGACAAGGAAGCGGGGATAAGTACTTTTGGGGGGGGACATGTTCCCAGAAGCACAGAGAGGGGAGTGAGGGAGCGAGGCAGGAAAAGGAAGGAAGCCAGTACACAGAGCATTTCGAGTTGGTCATGGCTGTGAATAAGCAAGGCTCAAAATCTCTGGGAACTTTCTGAGAGGCTCTGTGAGCATGCCTCCGACTTCTCCCTCAATGGAACAAGGAAGCAGCAGTTTTATCTCGTAGCTCCCATCCCGTGTTGGTTGAGGGTCATGCCTGGAGATATTCACTTTCCCTCCTGCATATGTGCCCTGTCCACAGTTACAGGAGCACATTCCTATGACTAGAGAATGACTTTCCTCAGATGAAAGACACAAAGAGCTTTGTCAGTGTGTGTGCCCCGGAGCACCAATGGCATCTGCTACCAGGACACTGAAGCTTAGAGACATTAGGTCACGTGCCCAAAGCAACCTAACTGGTAGATGTCAGAGACAGAATCTTGACCCATGCAATCTGGCTCTGGAGGGTTTGACCCTTAACCATAGCAAAAGACCTCTGTGTGTCTACCCCTGAGTCAATTATGCATCACCCAATATCTACCCAGGGGTCTTGTATCTGGTCTGAGTGGCCCTTGCAATGGCTCACAAAGTTTCCGCAGAGCGAGGTGCTGTTGCCTCTGTCACAGCCACAGGCTGAGGTACTCATGACCATGGATCCCCCTTGGCCTCTCAGGGTACTGTCAGGCAAAGTCTACTTCCTCCCTCCACCTGTACTATTCTGAGGCATGGTAATTTCTTCTTCAAGGACATCCCTGTGAGATCAAGTGATCAGCTTGTCACAAAGCCATGGCCGGCTTGTTTGTATTCACCTTCTCTCCTTCCCTGCCTCACCCCTGGTCCCTGGGATTGAACTCTCCAATAAAGTGTCAGCACCTAAGCTTTTACTTTGTAACTGAGCACAATCTACCTGCAGTAAGTTTTGATAAACACAAACATCTAAGTAGCCCACACCTGCATCCAGATCTAGAACATGTCCATCAGCCCAGAAAGTTCCTCTGGCCCCTTCCTGGTCATTCCATTCTTCTTACTCCTATGCAACCATTATTCTGATGTCTTTCAACATTACAGAGTGATCCCTCCCATACCATGAGGCTTCTGAGGGAACAAGATTGTATCTATAAATTCCTCTTGAAAAACCAAAATTGAGCCAGAATCTGATCAAACCCCTACATCCAATAACCAATGACCAATTAACAGAAGAACCCAGTGAATTATACTACAGTGATGATATCAGCAAAATCCAGACAGTGAGCAACTCTACAGGTCAAATAACTCACTTTCTTCAACATATAAATTGCAAGGGGAAAACAAAAGACATAGAGGGGAAACTGACAGATTAAAGAAGGCCCGGGGCGCCTGGGTGGCTTAGTCGATTGAGCATCTGACTTCAGCTCAGGTCATGATCTCACGGTTCGTGGATTCGAGCCCTGCATCAGGCTCTGTGCTGACAGCTGAGAGCCTGGAGGCAGCTTCAGATTCTGTGTCCCTTTCTCTCTCTGCCCCTCCCCTGCTCGTGCTCTGTCTCACTCTGTCTCTCAAAAATCAATAAATGTAAAATTTTAAAAAATTAAAAAAAAAAAAAGAAGGCCCTACAGACATAACCAATCTCAATGGACTGATGCTACTTGGATCTGGATTCAAACAATCCACAAAAAAATTATATATCATCCATGAGGCAAACATAAAGGGAAACATTGATTGGATGTATGACACCATTAAGAAATTATTTTTAAACTTAAAGAGGTGACATTGGCATTGTGGAAGAAGAGACCTTACCCTCTAGAGATACTCACTAAAATATTTACAAAATAAATGACCTTCTATCTGAGGTTTGCTTCAAAATAACAATGAGGGGGGAATGGAAATACTGAGACAGCACAGTTGATCATGAGATAAAGTTGGAGCTGGGTGACTGGGTACAGGGATGCCCATCATATATATTTTGTCTTTTGTATATGGGTTTTGTTGTTGTACACAGATGAAGATATATGGATTTTGTATTTGGGCGTTTCTATAATTCAAAGTTAAAACGAATAAACTGAAAGGCAGAGAACTCTGTTAAAAAGCAAAACCTGATGTAGAATTCCAGGCTCGAAAAGAGGTTTTTAAATTGCTACTTCCCGGGAAAAGTGAAAGTTAAGGACCTAGAACGTGCCTTACTGGCCTTCACCCCTCTCCCCTGCAGTCGTGGAGGCAGTGTGAATCACGCTGGTGGGGCAGATTCTGGGCTTTGGGGCCAGTGAGACAGGGACTAGAGCCCTGGCTCTGCATCGTGGCAAGTCACATAGGACGTCTGATCTCAACTTGCCCCATCTCTGGCACGAGACTAATACTACCTTGAGCACTAATTAAGAGACCCAGCACCTGAGTGGCGAGCATCGTGGTCTGGACCCAAATCCATCTAACTCCAGAACCCATGCTTGGAACCACTATGCTGCACCATCCTCACTAATGAGATCTCACTGTTTGCCAGTTGACTTTGGAAACCTATAGCCAGACGTTCACTGTAAACAGTAGGGCACGTGGTCCCTAAATCAAACTCTCATTCTTTGACTCCCAGTTTTATCATTAAAAATGTGGTCGTGGGCAAGTCACTTGACTTCTTAAGCCTCAGGGTTTTCTTCCGTAAAATGGGGGTAATCACAGTAGGTGCCCAGGGGTTTCAGTAGGAATAAAAACAATAATATAAGCACAATGGCCACCTGGTATTTTCGCCTGCCCAGTATCCATGCTGTCCTGATGTTCTTTACAGGAAATTAGTCTCTCCCAGTCGATGGCGTTTGAGCTGGAATGAGACTACTCTCAGCTCCAGGGGGAGAATATGACTGGTCTCTCAGAGCACCACACTCTCCTGGCCATGACTGGCTTAGACATGGGTATGGGATTCACACTGTGTCAATGGGATCCCAGCGTGGGACTTTCTGCTGCCACTACTGAAGTCCCCCATCATCCGCATTTGCTTTCTGAGGTTTCAGTTACCTGCACTCAGCCTTGGTCCTGAAGTGGATGATCTTCTTGACATATTGTCAGAAAGTCAACACTAACCAAAACCTACAGGGTTAGGGTTAAGGTAAGGGTTAGGGGTTAGGGGTTAGGGGTTAGGGGTTAGGGTTAGAAGTTAGGGTTAGGGTAGTGCCTCCGTCACTCACTCACACCTGATCTCATTGTGTAGGCATCTTACCAACTCCCGCCATCACCAGGAGAGCGAGTATAGTACAATAAAATGTTTTGGGAGAATGACCACATTCCCATAACCTTTTTTAGAGTATATTTTTATAGTCGTTCTATTTTATCATTGCTGCTGTTAGTCCCTTACTATGTCTAATTTGTACATTAAAGTTTATCCTAGTGAGGGATGTACTAAAAAAAACATAGAGGATGACGCGTTTGCTACTGTCCCACTAGAGATCCTGGGACGTATCACTCGCAGATAAGGGAGGGATGCTGACAAAATGGGACCACAGCACAAAGAGAGCCCACAGGCGGAAGAAGTACAACCAAAGGATGCACTTACCAAGGCCTGAAGTTGTTTCTGCAAGTGCCAGCCACACCAGTAAATAAGTTACCTTCCTAGCCTATGCCATTCTATGCTGATTACTAGAGCGTCTGTCAAAGAGCAAACACTTAAATGTTAGATCCCATTATTGCTAATATGAAAATAGGTAAAATTTCTCATGCTGCTCTTTCTTTTCTTGCTTTGCTTGGATTTTTTGTTTTAAAGTCTTTTTTTTTTTTTTTAACTATAGGTAATTTCGAATAGATGCAAAAGCAGCGAAGAACGTATAACGAACCCCCATGAACTTCAACAATTATTGACTCATGGATAGCCTTGTTTTGTCTGTACTCCAACCACATCCCCTTTCCCATCTTATTTTGCGGCAAATTTCCGGTATAAACCTTTTCGTTCATACTTTTTTCCAGATCCTTTTATAATGTTTCCTTTTGTAGTGCACACTGTTGGTGGCCTGCCCATCATCCATTTCCTCAATCGTAACCTCCAAGGTTTGTTCTTTTTTTTCTCAACCCCTTCCTCTACACAGCTAGAGATACAGGCCTTACTCAAGCCCCTGTGGTGCACCCGTTTGCCTTAGGGATAATTTCATTTTCCTTGTCAGTGCCCGGGTCAGGAATGTGAGTCAAAATTTGCTACTGAAACATGAAGGGAAGACTGCTGGGGAAGCAAGATATGTCTGGGAAATTTTAGGCCCTCCCAAGGCAGCTCCTAAAAAATGGTCTTTCCTTTCCCTATGAATGTTGTCCTGTCTGGACATGATGCTCAGATCTGGAACACTCCTATCTGCTACTGGCTTGAAGAGTAAGCTCATATCAGGTATGGCAGAGGACAGGAAGAAGCACATTGACGCCTTAATGATATTATTGAGCTGCTAAATATGCAACACAAAAACTGTGCCCTACCTCTGAACTTGATGTTCTGAGAGTTACAAATTTGTTTCACCGTTTAAGCCCATGTGTGCCCAGGTTGCTCCTATTTGCTGCTGGAAGCACTTAACTTTCCATCGATACAGACCTATGACCTACACAGTCTGGGTTCTGAAGGCCGAGGAAGGTATCAGTTTAGGATGGTGTGGCAAAGGGAATCTAAAAGAGATTGGCTTAATCCAGAAAGAAGTTGATTTCTTTCTTGATGTCTTCCTCATAGATGAATTTGCGTAGGTGGTCCCGGCTAAGGTGGCCCTACAGTCATCAGAACCACGTTTTTTCTGCCATCCCTAGCCCACAGCTTCCATCTCATCTCAGCCAGCTGCTCAGGAAAAGACGGCCACCAGCCACTGTGAAGAAGGCAGAGATGATACAGACACTCGACGCCTTTAAAGATACAACCCCCAAATGAATCGCACATGTCACATCTCACTGGCCAGAACATAGTCACATGGCAACAACCAGCTGCATGGAAGGCTGAGAAATGTAGACAGGATTCTGAGTGGCCATATGTCCAGTTCTATTACTACTTAAAAAAAAAAAAAAAGGAAAAGGAATTACTGGGGCACAGCCAGCAGCCTCTGTTACAGAAACAGGGAGGGTTAATTGATTTGGTTCAACTGACAATTTTTAATTAAAACGACTTCAGAATGTAAACAGGATTTAAAAGACACGTTCTTGATCACTCCCCCAATGACATAACAGAATCTATTTACTTCATCCCTTCATTTCTTCTTTTTAGGTTGAGCTCAGAAGGATTCCAACAATCAGTAATCCTATGCCGGTCCAGTGTATTACCTTGTACACATGAAATTAATAACTAAACATTGCCAACTTCCCTTAATTCCAAATGTCTTTTCCTCAATTAGACTGCATAACTGTGGTTTAATTATATTCTGCTTGATAGTCACCAGAATCCCATAACAAGCTCTTATTTCACAATCTCGTTATTAATCAGAGTAATCCAATTTATGGAAAAGTAAAGACAGACAAACCAAACAAAATGACAGGGCTGGCAAGAAGCACAGTATTCTGCAGCCGGGCTGCAGCAGCTGTCAATAAAGCGTTCATATAGTTAAGATATAAGCGAGACTTTGATTCCGGGGCAGCAGGCTTTAAATGATGCATGAGAAGCCACCAAAGCAAATCCCTTTCTCCATGGTCCCCTCCGGGTCAAGCACCATGTTTCAATTATAATTTCACCAAATTGCTGTGATGCAGCAAATGTTTCAGATTAATAGCAGTGCAGCACAGCTCTCTGTGGGATGGAATCAGAAAATCTTGTTCAGAGGTTTGCTGAAATATACCCCAAGACGCTCAGCTGCAAAACACATTAAAGACTCCAAATGATGGGAATATTTCTGATGTATATTCCCCAAAGAAGTTACTTTTGCAGAAAACAAGTTTATCATTTGTGGTAGCAAATAAAATCTCTCCACACGGCCAAAGAGGCTTCTTGCAATTACATCAGGAAGGCACCACCACGCGGCTCATTACGGAAATCATATTTACATTAGTAGGGGAGGCTATTGTTTTGCCAAGATGTGTCTCTTTCTCCAGCATGCTCCTAAAGAGCTTGTAAGAAATACTAAATCGTTTGGTTTGGCTTTTCATTTCAAATGACGCTATTCCTTGGAAAAAGATTTGTATAGGTAGACATTATTTTGAAAATTCTACCTCAAATTACCAGCCAAGTTTTAAGATGATGTCTACTAGGAACTTGCCATGGGTCAGATGGCCACTGCATTACCAGACCGGACACATCAGGAATAGAGAGCGCCAAATGGACTGCAAGTTTTGCCCATACTCGTTCGTGGCTGTATTCCCATTTTCAAGCCTTGAAGGGAGTCTTTGGGAAATTGTATTCTTGGCTAATGTCCTTTGCATACATTATCTTAAAAATGAGAGCAATTTGGGATATGACTTCTTTATTGAGGGATTGTTCTCACGAACACCATTGCTTATGGTTCTAAGTAAAGGAGAAAGGATGCTCCCTAAAAGAGACGAAGGCTGGAGGAAAAACCTTGGGACTCTCTCTCTCCAGGAGTAATTTACCTAGTAAGAATGGGAGAAGACCAACCACTAATATACAGCCTCAGCTCTCTTTCACCTTTTCCACTCCTAAGCTGCATACTGACAACAAGTGTGCATATTCTCCCTCCCTGTCCTACTCTTGGACTTGACAGGGGTGAGGCAAGTTCCAATCTTCAATCAGACTAGTGGGTAAAGAGTCCACTATACCACCTCAGCTCTTCCCAAATTTGGGCTCCAAAGCCCAGGTATGGGGATGGAATATAATGTAGACCATTTTGGTTCATGTCTACAATGTGGCTTCATTGTCAGTAAAGCTCGTATCTTGATCCCCACCTCACTCCTCCTTCTGAACTTGGAGGGATTGAAATATGATAATCTCTTGCAAACCCCACACCTGGTATGGCTTTCAGAGGCATCTTGCATGTGACCCTAATTTGCCTCCCCAGCCATATCTGTCTTTTTCTCTAGAGTCACCTCAGTACATATATTTCCATTTCTCCAAAACTCTTCTGTTTTTGTGTCTGTTGGAAACTCAACTGATGGTTTGTAATCCAGCTGCACGGGCATGTGGAGTATTTTTTAATAATGAGTTTGAAAACCTGTGTAATTTATGAAAATTTGATACTGCTGATCGTGACATGAAAATTTAGGGGAAAAAGAAGATGAACTCTAGGCAAGAGATTTGAAGGAGCTTATCCAACACAAGGTTTAGTCAAAAGGGAGAAAACCTATTCAATTCAACAAAGAGAAGGCTGCTCTTTCCATTGACACCCACAGCAAAATATTATTGATCTTTCAAGCCTGAGCCCTTAGGCCAGCTTCTTTCCCTAGGCTTTTCCCAACCTGCCATATAACTTCTCTTCTTTGTTTCCAACCTTTCACTTGGGTCACTCCAGTCTTCTTCCAATACGCAAATGCTAAAGACCACCGGTAATTTATATAATGGTCGGAATTACCTTCTCTCCTCTCGCTTTCTCATGTTTAGGGTGGTCTTGGCTCATGTACCTGCTAGGGACTACTACGTACATGTGACAGAACCCTGAACCAGCAAACCGAAGTTAATATGAAAGGAAGAAAGAAACACGGTTCCTGGTAATTCATCTCAGTGTTTCTGACGCCAAAGCTACAAGTGTAAATGCTACACATGTGATCACAACGGCAAATGTTCGACATAGCAAAAACCAAAGATTTACAACTGGAAGATATATTCTAATACCATATAGTTCCATTGTCTTCAACACCAGAACACTGCTGCAGGTCTCATGTGCTATTTTTTTTTTATGCAGTGATTTGTCATTTTGGCACATTAAGCATATGCCACTGAAGAGGCCACAGTGAACAAGACACAGAGGGTTCTTGCCTTCACAGAGGCTACTATCTCATGGGGCAGATGGGTTGTTTAAGAAGCACATGAGCCAGGAATGGTATGCTATGAATGGAGAAAGAGGGGGTTGTAGGAAATCCCATAGCAGAAGCAATTCATCCAGTCTAAGGATTAGAAAGGTTTTGTGAAGAAAGTGGCTTTTAAGTTTAGTCCAAAAGAATGTGTTTGAATGAAAGAGCAAACATCTGGGTGCTAGAAGATAAATTCAAGTTACAGGACTGCCTTAGAACAGCTGGGTGACCTTGGGCATGTACCCTTTCTTCTTAGGCTATAGATCCTGATCCATAAAATAAGTTAGGGTTTGGAGAATTTAATCTGGAAGGTTCCTTCCATCCAGGAAGGAAAATTTTTTTTTTATGTTTATTTATTTTTGAGAGACAGAGACAGAGTGAGAGCAGGGGAGGGGCAGAGACAGAGGGAGACACAGAATCTGAAGCAGGCTCCAAGCTCTGAGCTGTCGGCACGGAGCCCGATGCAGGGTCTCAAACTCACAAACGGTGAGCTCATGACCTGAGCTGAAGTCGGACTCTTAACTGACTGAGCCACCCAGGCGCCCTGGCTGGTTCCTTCCATCTTTATAAATCCTCAAAGAGACTGCCAGTCATTTTAGTCGATCTTCAGTCCATCCTTTACAACAAAAAGCAACTAACACAAATAAGAGAAAATCAAAGAAATGTCAGTAGGGAGGTTATAATGGTGAAATTGGGAAAACGAATAAGCTGGACCATCATAGGTTCAAATCCCAGTTCTTCCCTTTACTAACTGGGTGATTCTGAGAACATTGCCTAACTTCTCAGGGACTCAGCTTCCTAATCTGTAATATGGGGTGAGACTATTACAGTTGACTGTTGAACAACGCAGGGTTAGGGGCGCCAATCCCACCTCACACGTTTGAAAATCCACAGATAACTTTAGACTCTCCCCAAACTTAACTACTAGTAGCCTACTGTTGAGCAGACTTTCTGATAATATAAAAGCAGGTGAGTAATATGTATTTTCCATGTTATATGTATTACATACTATATTCTTATAATGAAGTAAGCTACAGAAAAGAAAATGTTAAGAGAATCATAAGAAAGAAAAATAAATTTACAGGGCTATATCGTATCAAACAACACAAGGGTTCCCAAGCTTCACCTTTTATAACTTCAGTCCTTGGAAAGAGAAAAACCTCAACCTTCAGGGTACCAAGTTCAAGGATCCCAGGAAGACCTCCAGTTGGTCTCCCTAGAGTCAGGTGCCTGGACAAACCAAGGGTCAAAAGAGACAGGGTCCTGCTGTATACAGTGGTTGCTCCTACAGCAAATAGGGAGCTGTATACAGTGGTTGCTCCTACAGCAACTAGGGAAATAGAGCTTGGCTAGGCGATTCCCAAAAGAAGGAGACTGAAGCATAGCTGAGTAGAAAATCCAACAAATGTTGACTAGATTTTTATGCAAACTGCTTCTCTAAAATAATGCCAAAGACACAACTGATTGAATAAATGAAACAAATTCTTTTAAAAGCTGAAATTCTGGGGGGGCCTGGGTGACTCGGTCAGTTAAGCGTCTGACTTTGGCTCAAATCATGATCTCACGTGAGATCGTGGGTTCCAGCCCCGCATCGAGCTCGCAGCTGTCAACACAGAGCCTGCTTCAGATCCCCGTTTCTGTCCCCCTCTCTCTGTGCCGGTCCCTAGCTCACACTGTTTCTTAAAAATAAATAAACATTAAAAAAAATAATAAAAAAAATAAAAGCTGAAATTCTGTTTAGGGGAAAAACACCACATGGGGTTCAGAAATCACTGAGCATGCATATATTGGCTTTGCTCATGCCAACATAGCCACACGAACCTGTAGTTCAATGCCCAAGTTCAATTCCTTACACTTCAGTTTGCTTTCTTAGAAGATGAGATGAGCAAAAGCTGCAGTGAGATACAGCACTTGACAAATACCCTAAACACTGTTGCTAAGAGCTTTTCTGCAGCCCTAAGAATATCACAGAATTAGGTAAACTGGGAATTAAAGGTCATACCCTGGAGATACGTGAAGTGTGTCTGCTCCTGTGCTTAATGATCAAAAACACACTCCCACAGACAGGTGTGTGTTCTGGGAACATGACTAACAAGGAGTGAGAAGGAGGAGGAGAAGCAGGAAAGGGGAGAAAAGACAAGGGAGAAAGAAAGGACAGGGCGAAAAAGGGAAGGAAGTAGGAAGGGGAAAAATGAAGGAAGGAGGCAGGAAAATTAAACCAGTCTGTTCTGGGGCACTGCTGTAACATCTTTCTTTAAAGAAGAAATTCCATGCAAGCATTTCACAGTGGCGTTTTTGGTTTTTTGTTTTGTTTTGTTTTGTTTTGTTTTGTTTTGTTTTTTTGTTTTTGGAAGCTCACTGAAAGCAATTTTCTTCTAACTCAAGGATAAAAGCTTTCACCAACGTTTTCTGAGATATTTTAGCGGTGGCAGGAACAGCGAAATCAGTTCAGGGACTGCTCAAGTGTGGGGCTTTGTCACTGCTTGAGATGACGTCATGGGAACCCCAGAGGGGCCCCTAAACAACACTGCATCCCAAGGTAAAAAGTTATCCTTTTGGGGACACCTGGGTGGCTCGGTCAGTTAAGTATCTGCCTCTTGATTTTGGCTCCGGTCATGATCTCATGGTTTTGAGATCCAGCCCTGCATTGGGCTCTGCATTGACAGCATGGAGCCTGCTTGGGGTTCTCTGTCTTCTCTCTCCCTCTGCCCCTCCCCCCCTCAAATAAATAAATAACATTTAGAAAAAACAAATGTATTCTTTTGTGATCATCTTTTAACCCCTCTGAATAGCCCTCAGGCAGTCTCCGTTTGGTGCTATTATGTGTTGAGTCCCTCTCGAAAACCAGTCTATCCCCTGTGGTACAGAGTGAAAGGAGAGCCCTCTGGTGGGCAGGAGGACTGAGACAGAATTGAATAACACTGATGTGTTTTCATTGCCGTTAATACTCTAGTAATGTTCAATTGTAGGGTATGAGTATTGGTAGTCCTTTTATAGTACTTATGTAAAGTCATCTTAGAAATTCTTTTTGAGTTTAAAAAAGGCAGCAAAAGAAAAAGTTCATGGGGCGCCTGGGTGGCTCAGTTGGTTGAGCGGCTGACTTCGGCTCAGGTCACGATCTCGTGGTCCGTGAGTTCGAGCCCCGCGTCGGGCTCTGGGCTGACAGCTCAGAGCCTGGAGCCTGCTTCAGATTCTGTGTCTCCCTCTCTCTCTGACCCTCCCCCGTTCATGCTCTGTCTCTCTCTGTCTCAAAAATAAAATAAATGTTAAAAAAATTTAAAAAAAAAAAAAAAAGTTCATGAGTGGTAGTACCAGATGTAGCAAACATACAGGACGTACCCTTTTAGTGACTAAGCATGTAGGATTGTGAGGTTCCTGGGTCAAAAGAGATCCCATGTTCTTAATCCACGTCAATGTGGGAAGAACAGTCAAATATTCTGGGTGGGAAAGAGCACCACGGTATTCTGAGACCTCTGTCAGAGCTTCGAGTCTTAAGAGCTTCTTTTCTTCAGGGCAACATTTTCCCTTACGAAGTGCTTCCATTAATGACAGTCATGATTATAAGGATTGAGAGCCCTAAAGAGATTTCCTCTTAAAATCTTTAGTCTAAGAGGATATTGTGGACTCCACAGTAGAAGGAAAGTCTGCCAATTATCTGTGCTGGACTAATGGAAAGCCTCAAATGGATTGTAGAACTGCCTCACCTCACATTAATGATAAAACACTGAAAAATATGAGACCGTCTTGGGAACGGCTCACCAAAGGGGCACTGCCCTGAATTTCATGCTGGTAAGCTTCATGAGTAGGAGAAGACAAGAAAACCTGGAAACTGTTGGTGGAAAAATAGAGGATTGCTTTGCCAACTCCTAAAAATAAAAGCAATAAATGTTAGCCAACTGTGGATCTGTAGAGTTATTTTTAAAATCAACTGAAATAAAATGGAAGACTTAATTTCCATTATGATGACCTTATTGTGAGCCCTGAATTGATTATTTCATTTGAAAGAAAATGCATTTAAAAATAAAAGCCAGTTACATCCAACACATAAATAATGAAACCACAACACTGCTCAGTGAGCCTTTTGTGGGTTCAGCTTGCAGATTTGGTTCTCCTTGAAATAAAATATATTTTAGCTCTGTTTTCTCTTTATATATGAAATCATGGCAACCATGTTTATTGCATTCTCTTTTTTTCTTTGGTCCTAATTCTTCATTAAGATTCCTCTTCTATACCCTTGCGGTACAGGTCTTTCAAAAATACTACCTAAATCCATTTAAGCAAAGGGTGGGATATTCTGAGCAAGAAATGAGAGGTTAAAAATCACCTTACTGCCTTTATTTAGTATCTGTCACAGACAAGATCTCATGGGAGGTACTATGCTATGAGCATTTCATTTTAATGAGGGTCCAAGACAAATACACAAAAAGCGAAGAGTAAGGGAAGAGAGATTTCTTCTTTAAAGAAGAAACATAAGGCTTTACAGGACTAAGTGCCCAGTCAACTTTCCACAGGGACTGGGGTGGGGGATATACCTCAGTGAAGGAGGTTTGGCCTGGAACCAAATACAGAGCAGTGGTGCTGGCATAAACACACACACACACACACACACACACACACACACACACACACACACATCTTGGCTAAATGGGACAGCTCAAGAGAGCAAATACACAGTTGCCACGTGGGAATAGAATTTTTCCGAGTTGGCTGGAAATCTGTATGTTTGTTTGTTTTCTCCTAAATGTAAAACCTCAGGTTTTTAACTGCAGGCAACTAATAAAAAAAAAAAAAATTAACATCATATGGATGAAAGAAAACATCTGTAAACTGGATTCAGCCCATGGATTGCCAGTTTGCAATCTCCACCATGTAACTAAGCCATTAAGGCTTGAGATTTGAACCCATCATTGAACTCTGAACTAACCAGAAGAAAGAGGATTTGTACTGTCTTGAAAGAAAGGGGATATTTCTATAAGGAGAAGGAAAAGAGAGTAAAAAATATACTATGTGGAGGGCAAAGGGTGAATGAAACCCCAAAGCAAAAAAGGTAAAGGCATGTCCAGGAAACAATGAATGGGTTTGTCTGGTGAGAAGACAAACTCATGTATGGAAGAAGTCAGAGATCAGGCTTGGAAAGCAAACGAAAGACCAGGTGGACAAAAACCCTGAAGTTTAAGCGATGAAGCTTAGGTGTTATCCTATCGGCAATGAAGATCTAGGGACCCAGAGACTGAGGCAATCAAGGAGGTTTTCCAACAAAATTAACCCAATCTATCTGGAAGATAAAGAAATTCCACGGGAAGTGTCTGATCAGAAAGTTACCGCCCTGTGTCAGGAGATTCAGCTGGAGGCCAGAGGAATGGAAATCTCATGGATGAGATAAGACCTGCAGCAATGGATAAATCCACAAGACTGATAAACTGTTTCCTCTTAGAAGATGCCAGAGATAACTCCTCTGTTTGGGATCTTCAGTATTAGTAGGTGTCCTAGTGCAAATATCCAGGAAGACATTTGGAGCCTGAGTTTAGGAGACAGTCCAGGGACACTGATGCATTTTGGAGTGTTTATCCCACAAGGGAATGGTCCAGGAAGAAATTCCCCACGGGAAAGGCTTTAGAGGGGAGCATGAATCTTGGAGGATGAATGCCCAATGTCTATGTTTCTTCCAGCGTACTTCAAAACCTTTCTAACTTGAAAAATCCTTGCCCTTGAATTTGTGTGATCAAGTGATCTCAAATATCTACACATTCTATTCTATTCTATTCTATTCTATTCTATTCTATTCTATTCACATTGTTGTATGTATCACCCAATTGACATGTGTACTAAAATCTCTAAATCTCATCTCTTCAACCCAGCTTATATCTTAAGACTAAAAAGGAAAGAGAAAAGAAAAAAAAAAGAACTGTAGAATAGATACCGCCCTGTCAAGAATGGTTAAGATATAGTCCTATCAAGGGTCTAAGAATTGCTTAAGATTCTTTCCAGTACTGTAAGTAAGAAATACCAGAGTCTTCATCCATAAATTCATTTTTTAGCCATAGAAAATGAAGCCCCTTCAATCCAGAATTTATCTGACAGTTACCAGCTGTTTACTCCCCCACCAGAGCTTGGTTTTCTGAAGGCTTCACCCCATGTTAGAAAAATGCCATCATTTTTGATGCCATGCATTAAAAATGCATTCTCCTGAAAGCCTAGAAACAAACTCTAATGTTCATAGTCAATTGACTTTCTACAAAGGGTCCAACATGGTTCAGTAGGGAAAGAATAATATTTTCAACAGATATTGGGACAAGTGGATAGCTGCATGAAAAATAATGGATTTGGTCACTACCTTGTAGCATAAACAAAAAAATAACTAAAAGTACATTACAGATCTAAATTTAAAATAAAAACTCTAAAACTTTTAGAAGAAAATACAGTGGTAAATCATAGTGCCTTTGAGATTTCTTAGGCATGACCCCAAAAGCAAAAGCAAAAAAAGGGAATTTCAATAAATCAGACAACATTAAAATTAAAAATTTCTGTGCCTCAAAGGGTACATCAAGAAAGTGAATAGATAACCTGTTGTCTTGGGAGAAGTATTTGCAAATCATATGTCTAATAAAGAACGTACCTCCAGAATGTAAAAAGAAATCATATAACTCAATAATAATAATAAAAAGATAGCCCCACGAAAATATAGGCAACGGATTTAAATAGACATTTCCCCAAATAAATAGGCATATGAAACAAACATTCAGCGTTATTACTCATTAGAGAAATGCAAATTCAAATCATGAGATACTACCTCACACTCACTAGAGTGGCTGTAATCAAAAGGACAGACAGTAATAAGAGTTACCAAGAATATGGAGAAATTGTAACCTTCACACATTGCTGGTGTAAATGTGAAACAGCATGGTCAGTGTGAAAAACAATTTGGCAGTTCTTCAAAATGTGAAACATAGAGTCTCTACATGACCCAGAAATTCTACTGCTGGGTATTTAACCCAAGAGAAATGAAAACATCCGTCCACACAAAAACTTGTACACAAATGTTCACAGCAGCATTATTCGTAATAGCCCCAAACTGGAAACGGCCCAAATGTCTATTAACTGAAGAACGGTTATCTAAAATGTGGTATATCCATATAACGGAATATTATAAAATACTTACAGCCTTACAACATAGAAAAACCTCAAACACGTCATTCTAGGGAGGTCAGAAAAGATCACAGATTATATGATCCCATGTCCAGAATAGGCAAGAGACAGAATAGTACAGAGACAGAAAGTAGGTTAGTGGTTGCCTCGGTCTGGAGTGGGAGTTGAGAGTGTGGAAAGTGACTGCTTATGGGCACTAGATTTCTTCTTGTGAATGATGAAAATGTTCTAAAGTAAGATTATGGCAATAGTTGCCCAACTCTGTATATATACTAAGTGTCACCTAACTGTCACCATACATATATCAAATGGGTAACATATCAAATGTATAAACATTTTCCATGGGATGTTGGTATGTAAATTACATCTCACTAAAGCTATTTAATTTTTTTTTAATGTTTATTTATTTTTGAGAAAGACAGAGACAGAATGCGAGTGGGTTAGGGGCAGAGAGAGAGAGAGAGAGGGAGACACAGAATCTGAAGCAGGCTCCAGGCTCCGAACTGTCAGCACAGAGCCCGACGTGGGGCTCGAACTCACGAGCTGTGAGATCATGACCTGAGCCGAAGTCGGATGCTCAACCAACTGAGCCACCCAGGCGCCCCTACATCTCACTAAAGCTATTTAAAAAGTACATCTGCACCATATAGTGCTACTAGCCAAACAGGGACTTCTATTATTTTTAGTCTTCTTTCTTTAGGTCCCTGAATCAATCCTTCCCTTTGTCAGTAATGCTTTCACTCTGTTCACCACGAACTGACCCCTCTTATCTTTCAGAACAGCTGGATGTTCCTGTCTCTCAAAACACATGCCTGTTCATGTCTCAGGCACTTGCAGTGATGCTTCCTTCCTGGAAAACTTTTCTCCCAGATATTTACAAGGCTGCCCCTTTCCCACCATTTTGGTTCAGTACAAAAGCAAAGACTTGGGTATCTTTAGCCCAAGCAGCCCACAGTTACCACCTTCCACCCGTCTTGCTTCATGGCATGCGTCTGTCCCTAAGCTGGCTTCTGTGTTTATTTCCATATTCATAGCTGTGTTTGTTTGTCTGTTTATGGATATACTAGAGCTTATGCTCCCTGAGGGGAGGAGATGGGCCCTAGTTTTCTCCACCACATGAAGTCTGTAATTAAGAATTGCTAGCTACCCAACTTTTAAGACAGATGGAGCCATCGTTAAGATGCTTGGTTCTGCCCTTGTAATCATGTCAGAGTAAGCAGTTAAGTTAGGTTTTAACCTGATGCCTGGAGGCCAGCAACAAGGAAGTCATGGCCAGTTACTGGGAAAGTCAGAGAGGCCTGTCCTGGCAGCACTCCATGAGAAGGTGGATCACACCAGACAGGCCCAACATGGCAGATACCATGACGGGAAACCCCTGACCAAATTAGGAAGAAAAAGTGGGAAACCCTGCTTCCAAGAAATATCTGCCCTAAGTAGTGAATATTCCACCCCCTGGTTAACAACTGTCAATGAAAGATAAAAACCTAACCCCCCAGGGCGCACATCTCTCTCTCTCTCTCTCTCTCTCTCTCTCTCTCTCTCTCTCTCTCTCTCCTTCTTGAGTTCACCTGCTCTCACATCTGGAGAGTGTACTTTTGCTTTAATAAACTTTTCCACTTGTGTCCCTCGTTCGCTGTACTGTGTTTGTGCTTGAATTCTTTCTAGTGAGGAGATCAAGAACCTTCAATGACAGCTTTGGAACGGGCTAGGTCAAGGCTCTAGGGCCCAGGGTCTCCCCATTTCACCAGGAAACAACAGAGTAAAAAAAGGAAAGCTTTCCTTCCTCCTCTCCAAAACTCCACCCTCATTCACCCCCCAGTTACCCTGAAAAGCAGCAAGGATTTACTCTACAATCTTTTTACACAGAAAGCCTCTCACCAAAAGAATGATTTCAGGAAAATGGATTCCTTTTCACCTGGCTGGCTTGATGACAACATATTTCAGTAAAACTAGAGTCTCAAGCAAGATTGATGAGAGGAGAGAAAAGCAAATAACAGAGGCTAGCCCACACTTCTAAGCAAAGGAAAATCAAAGCTGGGCTCCAACAATAGGTGTCAGGAAGCCACCCAGTGTTGTGCTGTGTTCCTCCTTTTAGTTTGGAGTCCTCCCGTTAGCGATTACCCAGAGGAAAACGATGATGATCACTCTGGGAAACAAAGGAGGAGAATGAAGCATGGCAGATTGTGGAGTTTCTCAAATTTATAGCTGCCTTTGTGCGGGTAGCCACAAAGCATCAAGCCCTTCAATCTTTGAAAAAGAAGTACAGAGAGAAAGAGAGGTGGTGGCTGGGTCGGGAGAGGGAGAAAGCAAGGGAAAAAAGAAAAAAATTGTAAACATAAGAGTATATCTTCACCTAACATTCTTCCGGACAATAAGAAAATCAAAAGAAAGGAAATGATAGGAATGAAAGAAATTTTATATAAAAGTAACATATCTATTGATTTCTCTTCTGTAAAAAAAAAAAAAGAAAGAAAACAGGGCTAAAGTTACAAAGATAAAGCCATT
Organism: Felis catus; assembly: GCF_018350175.1. Lineage (NCBI taxonomy): Eukaryota > Metazoa > Chordata > Mammalia > Carnivora > Felidae > Felis > Felis catus. Next base: position 502,605 of record NW_025408497.1, on the reverse strand, counting down.
CAACTGGTGCTTGATGCCTTTCTAACCTGGGACAGTATTGGCGAACAGCATAGTCAATAGGAAAAACGTCAGCAGCCTCTTCACAAGTTAGCTGTTCCATCATGAAAGACATCACATCCAAGTAACTCAAACCAGGGTCCCCAGAGAGATGAAGACCAAGTTCAGATACAGCAAAAAAGCTCATGCTATTGTAACCATGTCTCCGGGCCTGAACGTTTTAAAGACCCGGAGCATATCTGAGCCAACCGCTCAAATATTGAGGACTGGCATTCAGGAAATGTCCTCATGCTCACGCAAGAGGAGACCAGAGATCACGAAGGGATCCTTGCACCTAAGCCCCTTCCTCCCCCACTTCTGCCCTAACCCTGACACATCCCAGATGTTCTGCCAAAAACAAGTTTAGCATCCGCTTATCATAGGCTCTAGCCTTAGCCCTGCAATTACATCCTGCCTTGGCAGGAACCTGAACCTGGCAATCAAGACTCCCTCTGGTCTCTGATTTCTGCATCTTGCTTGTTTGGGGAGGCAGCTGAGCAGGGGCAATGACCACATACAGAAGCAAGGGTGTGCAAGACCTGCATCTGAATCCTGGTTTGAGTTTGGGCAGCTGGCAGTGTGTCCTTGGTGAAACGGTGCCAGGAATCTGTCTTTATGGGGATATGGAGCATCTGGCAGTTCCTGGCACTCCATAGGTGTTGTTCTGTTTATATGAAGTTTTTGAGATTTTTCCTGCAGTAGAAGGGTTTACTCTGCCCAAAGGACAAACTGCAAATGACCAGATGCCCACAGCATGGCAGTGGTGAGGAGCACAGCATTAGGAATCAAATGAGATTTGTGTTTCTGGGAATCCTTTGGTCAAATTCCTCTTTACGATCTGAAAACGCCTTAATACTCAGGATTTACTTAATGACGCTGCATCGGCCGCCTGACACAAAGGGGAAATCCGGAAACTTACTGTTACGCTGGGTTCTAGCATTCTAACCATTTCCAACAAAGGAGAACACAGAGAGGGAACAGCTAATGTTTGTAAAACTTCTCCGTGGAAAATTCTGGGGACTGTTTCTATTAGAGCATGGTGAGGGGCCTGCCCATCTAACTGACCTGCAAGTTTGACTGCACATCACTGCAAGTGATGACTTCTGTCCCAGGGGAGTTAACAAAAGGGTCAGGGCATCTCCTTCCTTGAAAGAGTCACCTGTGTCATTGGGCTTGCTCCAGCCTCTGGCCCAGAGAGCTGGGCCAACTCTGGAGCCAGGCCTGCTTATATGTAGGAGAACAAATTGCTCTGCGCACAGGGCTGTGAGCACTGGGGACCATCCACACGGCTTGGTATCACTAGACAGGAGGAGGGATAAAACCTCTTCTCTTACAGTTGATTACATTTCTTCAGCCTTCAAAGAATCCAAGTAAGACCTAAAGATTCAGGCCATCTCTAATTTGGGCAAGATTTTTATAACAATGGGTTCAAATTCTAGCTCGATAAGATCCCAGCTGGACGGTGCAGAAGGAGTTACTTTTATCCTGTCCCTTGGTTTCTTTATCGATAAAATGGGGATAACAGCAGGATCCACCTATTAATGGAGGATCATATGATGCTGAACATTTTGTATAAATGATCAGATACCACACACAGAGTGCCTAACCTCCAGTGATGGAACTTTGTGATGACTAGGGGCTATAGCATACTGGTGCTCTCCCAAAGGAGGACCAGCTGATGTGAAATATATTTAAATTACCTGATGTCCCAATAGCAATTTGGCCTCAAGGCAATTTGCCCAGCATGCTCTAAGATTGAACCCCGTTGCTCAAGCTGATTAAAAAAATATGGAGGGCATGATCAATAAAGCCGTTTAACAAAACATAGACGGACTTACATCAAATCCTATAGCATAATTCCAACTAGACTCCACATCATTTTAAGAAGAAATATTTTATTTGTTGTTACATGAAGTTACTCTCTGTTGTTTTTTTTTTTTTTTTCTATTCAGTACACAAAAAAGAAAAGGGAGAAATATGTTCAAGGCTTAAGGAAAAACAAGGCTTAAGGACTGAGAGGTAAATGCTCTTTGGCAGAAATGAAATCCAGTACAAGATAGTGAGGAAGCAAAACTCATGCTTCTGAACCAATGTGACTGAAGCAGTCTGCTGTAAGGTTTGAATCAAAAATCAAAGGTTATGCATGTAGGAAATCCCTGTTCTTAGACGTTTCGTGCTTCAAGTTTCATTTTGCCATGAGCAGGAACACACATACAATTATTAACTCCCAACCTCTTCATTGTCTAAGAGAAACAATTTTTCAAAAACCTGAATTTTTCTTCTCTCTCAAAACGTCATCTATCTTTTGTTTCTTCTATTTTAAACAACTTCAGACAACATGTTCTTTTAGGGCTTGGACCTACAGTCTCCAGAACTCTAAATTCTCTAAACACTTCTGGATCAAGCCAGACGATCAAAAGACTGAAAACATGTGGCATTTTGACTTCACAGAGTCATTTGTTATTATTATTATTGTTATTACTTTACATTCTTATTCCCTTGGCTTTTATCAAAGGCTGATACAAGAAGCACCATGGTGACAAAGACATATGTACAAGGGCACGCACTGCAGCAGTTTCCAGTAGGAAAAATTAGAAATATGATATTCTACACGTCCATCAGTAAGGGTACTGGTTAAAGGAATTAGGGCACATCCATATAATAGAATACTATGTGGATATTAAAACAAATGACACAGTGTTGTATGTACTGATATGGAATGACTTCTAATATATATTAAATTAAAAAAAAAAAAAAAACAAGGTGCAGGGGCACCTGGGTGGCTCAGTGTTGAGCGTCTGACTTTGGCTCAGGTCATGATCTATGGTTGGTGAGTTCGAGCCCCGCATCAGGCTCACTGTCATCAGTGCAGAGTCCACTTTGGATCCTCTGATCCCCTCTCTCTCTGCCCCTCCCCTGCTCATGGTCTGTCTCTCAGAAAATAAACATTTTAAAATAAACACAGCACAAAAAAATGTATATAGAGTGCTCAAAATTGAAACATACACAGACATACATGCACATACATACATACAAACATGGTCGCACATGCATAGAATATCTCAGACTTGAAATCAATGGCTGTCTCTCAAGAGAATCTCAGAAGCAAAGGTTAAAGTGAGAAATATTTTTTTTTCACTAAATACCTCTGTGTGCTTTGCCTCTATTAAAAAATTAAACCCAAAAGGAATGGCCATTAAGTTCATTCTGACCCTGTGTGCGTCACAAAAACCAGCTCTTTAAAATGTTAATTGGTGGGGCACCTGGGTGGCTCAGTTGGTTAGGCCTCTGACTTCAGATGGCCTCATGATCTTATGGTTCATGGGTTTGAGCCCTGCATCAGGCTCTGGGCTGACAGCTCAGATTCTGTGTCTCCCTCCCTCTCTGCCCCTCCCCTGCTCATGCTCTGTCTGTCTCTCTCTTAAAAATAAATAAAAACATTAAAAAAAATTTTTAAATAAAATGCTAATTGGTGTCCCACAAAAAAGTATTTATCTTCTACCCACCTTGGTGACTCACAATGCACGTGCTATATTCGAGTCTCTGAGAAGGTCGGCAATCAAGAATCTTGTGTCCTTTAGTTTAACCTCAAAGTTCTCAAATTTCTTGATCATAGGACTTCCCCATTTTTTTTTTTTTGAGAGGCATTATCTCTGAACACCTCATCCTGGCAAATATAACATTGCAGCATTTATTTTAAAAGGCTTTGGCCACCAAGGCAGGCACTATCTCTGACAGGAAAGAATTTAGCAAATCAGGTCACCTTTATTCACTCTTAGAAATGAATGCACTTCCTATGCCGAAATCATAGGAAGTCTGTACTGAATTAGAACTTTTTCACACTTCAGCGGCCAAGAGACAGGGAGCAGATGTGCCTCAACTTTCTCATTTTTAGAATGGGTATAACAGCACCTACTGCGTGGGGCGGGGGTTGTGAGGTGGAGATTAGATAGCCTGTATAAAAATGCCTGTTCTTTTTTTTTTTTTTAATTTTTTTTCAACGTTTTATTTTATTTTTGGGACAGAGAGAGACAGAGCATGAACGGGGGAGGGGCAGAGAGAGTGGGAGACACAGAATCGGAAACAGGCTCCAGGCTCCGAGCCATCAGCCCAGAGCCCGACGCAGGGCTCAAACTCACGGACCGCGAGATCGTGACCTGGCTGAAGTCGGACGCTTAACCGACTGCGCCACCCAGGCGCCCCTAAAAATGCCTGTTCTAAGTGACACGTAAGAGAAGTCAAACACTTACTAGTACCTGCTACACTTTCTTCTCTTCTAGGCCAGCAGTTTCATACACACGTGGGGCTGTTTCCAAGAGGCAGTGGGGTAAAGATGAAGGTAAACCCGACAAGAACATCCGGGAGCCTGGAGGAATGCCGTCAATGGGTCTTTGTACAAAGAACGAAGTATCTTAATCACCTTTGTTGCCTGTGACCAGAAAGGTCAGCGGAGAACGAGACTCCAGGGGTGAAGGCCGTAATAAGCTGTTCTATTCACCATCATTCAATAAATATGTTTCTGGCTTTGGAAAGATTAAACGCAGCTATAAATGAGGTGGCTCTCTTATCTGCTGCTAGTTGGTTGCTGCAGAGACCATTCTATTTGTAAACATTATCCAGGATTCACACCGACGAAGGCTTAAGCTTGGTGTTTATTCACCAGCTGCCTTCGCTGCAGGATCCGTTCACATAATAAGGGAAAACCGTGAGTAGATTTTACCCAGGTGGCCACCCCAAGAGTTTAACAGCTATGCTGGATTAAAAACCACAGTATGTAGAAAACAAACTTTCACTTATCTTCAAATTCTTAAAGGATGGGAAAAGTCTGTTGAAATAAGATGATGCACTTAACGATACTCAGCTGCCTGTGTGCTGTGAAACCTTGGGTCACAATTCCACTGACTTAAGAATTTTTCTGGATTTTAACCACTTTCAAGAGGTTCATAGTGACAGAAAGTTACTTAAAAATAGGGCGAAGCGAAACAATTTAAAGAGGCTATTTGCCACTGATGGGTCTCTGTTGATTTTCACTAATGCCACACTACAGAGAGTTTCTAGTTGAAAATGATAAAGATGGGGGCACCTGGGTGGCTCAGTCGGTTGGGCATCTGACTTCAGCTCAGGTCATGATCTCACAGCTCGTGAGTTCAGGCCCCACATCGGGCTCTGTGCTGACAGCTCAGAGCCTGGAGCCTGCTTCACATTCTGTGTCTCCCTCTCTCTCTGCCCCTCCCCTGCTCATGCTCTGTCTCTGTCTCTCAACAATAAATACATGTTAAAAAAAAAATTAAAAAAAGAAAAGGATAAAGATTGATACAAGTAAATACAATTAGCTCCCTTTAGGAATATCGCTGCCCACGAGAGTCTCAGGCACCCAAGAGGATAGAATCCACAAGGGATTGTTCTGTAGAGAATTAGGAGTAGCAAATACTTGCCGGTGTCACAGGAACATAAAAGAAAAGTTTTGTAGTTCAAAAGATGAAGAGCAGTGACCCTTCAATGGACAATAGAAGTAATTAATGTGCTCAAATGATAGACTGGATCAGAAGTGTTGGATATTTGAAAGTTTAGAAATTATGTGCATAATCTTTGAACCAGCATTTTCATAGTTAGACATGTATTCAAAGGAAATAATTAAGATGTGTACAAAGATTAATTTATAAGATCATCATGCATCATGAAAACAGCCCGAATCACTAACCCATCACTAACAAATGGATGAATAAAATGTGTCCATAATATGGGATATTCAGCAATAAAAAGAAATGATGGTCTGATAGTGCTACAACATGGGTGAACCTCAAAATCATTATGTTAAGTAAATAAAGCCAGTCTCAAAGTACAACATATTATATGATGCCATTTGTATGAAATGTCCAGAATTTAGACAAACCTAGAGATACAGGAAGTAGATTAATGGCTGCCTGGGTCGAGGAGGCATGGAGAGGGGGAGAACTATGATGGGTATAGATTTCTTTTTGGAGTGACAAAAATACCCTAAAATTAGATTTTGGTGACAGTTACCCAACTCTGAATCCACTGAAAACCATTAAATTGCACACTTTGAATGGTTGAATATTATGGTATGTAAATTATAGCTGACCCTTGAAAAATGCAGGGGTTGAGGGTGCCAAACTCTCGAGGTTAAAAATCCAAGTACAATTTTTTTAAGTTTATTTATTACTTATGAGACAGATAGAAAGAAAGAGCAAATGCACGTGAGCAGGGGAGAGGCACAGAGAGAATCTCAAGCAGGCTCCGTGCTGTCATGGGGCTCAAACTCACAAACAGTGAGATCATGACCTGAGCTGAAACCAAGAGTCCAATGCTCATCCTACTGAGCCTCCCAGGTGCCCCTCAAGTACAATTTTTGACTTTCCCAAAACACAACTACTAAAATCCTACTTTTTTTGTTGTTTTTTTTTTTATTTTTATTATTTTTATTTTTTTTATTTTTAATTTTTTTTTCAACATTTATTTATTTTTTGGGACAGAGAGAGACAGAGCATGAACGGGGGAGGGGCAGAGAGAGAAAGAGGGAGACACAGAATCGGAAACAGGCTCCAGGCTCTGAGCCATCAGCCCAGAGCCCGACGCGGGGCTCGAACTCAGGGACCGCGAGATCGTGACCTGGCTGAAGTTGGACGCTTAACCGACTGCGCCACCCAGGCACCCCTTGTTGTTTTTTTTTTTTTTAAATTAATGTTTATTTTTTGAGAGAGAGACAGAACAAAAGAAGGGGGAGGGGCAGACAGACAGGGAGACAATCTGAAACAGGCTCCAGGCTCTGAGCTGTCAGCACAGAGCCCAATCGATGTAGGGGCTTGAACCCACGAGCCAAAAGATCATGACCTAAGCTGAAGTTGGATGCTTAACCGACCGAGCCACCTAGGCCCCCCTAACAGCCTATGTTTGATTGGAAGGAAGTCTTACCAATAACATAAATAGTTAATTAACACATATTTTGTACGTTATATGAATTATATACTGTATTCTAACATTAAAGCAAGCTACAGAAAAGAAAATATTAAGAAAGTCCTAAGGAAAAGAAAATGCATTTATAGTACTGTATTATAAAACATCCACGTACAAGTGGACCTGTGCAGTTCAAACATGCGTTGATCAAGGGTCAACTGTCTATCCCAATAAAGCTGTTAAAAATATTACTCATCACAGTGTTGCTTAAAATAGAAAAGAAAATTGAAAAAAAGAAACCATAAATAACCAACAATAGGGTTGGGTGCATAAATTATTCTGAGCCTATAAGATGTTACATAGCCACTAAAAATAGGTCCACAGAGGGGCGCCTGGGTGGCTCAGTCGGTTAAGCGTCCGACTTCAACTCAGGTCACGATCTCGCGGTCTGTGGTTGGAGCCCCACGTCGGGCTCTGGGCTGATGGCTCAGAGCCTGGAGCCTGCTTACGATTCTGTGTCTCCCTCTCTCTCTGTCCCTCCCCCGTTCATGCTCTGTCTCTCTCTGTCTCAAAAATAAATAAACGTTTAAAAAAACATTAAAAAAAAATAGGTCCATAGAAGAATGTACAATGATTCAATTAGGTAAAATATGTCTATGTATATGGAGTCTTTAAGTAAAGGTCTAAAAATATGCCCACATATTTTTTACAGTGATCTTATATGAATCTGTAGGATTAAGGATGAATTTTTTCCTCTTTGCCGATTTAAACACAATGACCATGACTTTCACAGCAATAATCACATGTAATATTTTACTGAGTACTCATGATGTGCCAGGCAGGGCCTGGGCTAAGTGACCGGATGTACTGCATTTACTCCTCCAACAGCCCTATAAAGCAGGCACTATTAACTGCTATTAGTTCACAGATGAGGCCAGTAAGGTTGCAGGAGGTGAGTTTACTCAAGGTAGCACAGTCTGCTAGGTAGCAAATACTAAGTCTTAACTGCTGGTCTCCAAGGTGGAGAGCATACACCCCCAACGACGTGTGCAAGGTGGGGTACAGAAATACTCATTAAACTTCTGCTTATATACTTTTGTCTCACCCTTAAAGCTTGTGTTTGGGACATGTTTTCTACTGCAACGTAACCCATTTGCTTACTTTGCGTCAGGCACATTTCTAAGGGCTTTGTAGATGCTCAGGTAATGCTCACAGCAACCTGAGCTACAGAACCCAAGCTCTTACCTGCCATGGTACTGTGCACAGCAAGCAATTTACAAGTAAATATGCAAATTGTAGTTTGCTGGAAGTTTTAAAAAAAAATTTAACATTTACTTATTATTGAAAGAGAGAGAGCATAAGCAGGGGAGGGGGCAGAGAGAGAGGGAGACACAGAATCTGAAGCAGGCTCCAGGCTCTGAGCTGTCAGCACAGAGCCCGACGCGGGGCTCGAACCCACAAATCATGAGACCATGACCTGAGCCGAAGTCAGACACTTAACTGACTGAGCCACTCAGGTGCCCCAAGGAAGTTTTTTTTTTTTTTTTTTTTAATTAGAAGATACATAACCGAAAATATAACTGTGTCTTACACATACACATTTCCAAATAATAAGAGAAGATACAAAGTTGGACTTCCTTTTTGGGAGGAGGTGTGCCTGCTACATGCGTGCGTGTGTTTAAAGACAGTGCCAATCTTATGATTTGGAGTGAAGAATGACATTTCGTCTCTTGCTAGTGGGTCTTCGTCTGCTCCTTATGATCCATCCGCCTCCATTTTCTGGCAGACAGACAGGAGATGACAGGAGAGGGTGGGTAATTCTTTCTTGTTCCCTCCCACCTCTGGGCTACTTCCCTTGCAGTGACTGCTCCCTCAGGGGCTCCATCCCCTACTGGGGGGCTCCTGCTCTATGGTTTCTGGTCCCACCTGGCTCAGGTAACCACAGTTCTGCCCTTGGTCCCTTTTCGCCCTGGGGTTGGTGACAGCTTACCCTGCTGCTAGCCTGGCACCTCAACCCTATTTGTTTCCTTAGTCCTGCCCACACATCTGAGAGTAATTCCTTCATTAATTTGCTTACATTTGAACCATCAGAGGAGAATCTTGTTTCCTGCCAGGATCCTGACTGATTGACACTCTCCTCTAGGCCCAAACAAGAGACTTTACAAAATCTGAAGGGGTAAAGCTGACCTACTCAGTGTCAGAGTTCAGAATTCCATCCTCAGGGAGAATATATCCCAAGGACCTTCCCTGCATCTCCAACCAAGAAATTGATCATTGTTAAGCACAGATGAAGTTATAAAAAAATATTTTCATAAAGCTTGATGCGAACTCTGCCAGGAACACATGTGTGATTTCGACCACGTGCCTGACCTTAGTCTCTTGTCTAAAGCCAACTCCGGAGCAGCCTGAGGACAGCTCGCCCCACCTCACTCTCTGTCCAAACCACAGTGGTGACCCAGCTCCACCGCAGCACTGAGTGCTGGGGCCTGGCCTCTGACTGCAGAAAGCAAGGAGACAGACAAAGGGGCCAGACTGTCATTCTCTGGGCTCTAGGGACTGTCAGATGCCCCTGAACACAGTCCAGATTCCCTTCTGGAAGCCAATCTGTCAACACATGCTACCAAGCATGTATGCAAAGTCTTCTTGGGCAAGTCATGACACCAGATCCAGGAAGTAGACGGCAAACGAAAGTCAGCACTGGGCCGCAAGAAGGCCAGTCAGGCCAAAACTGTCAACCTCTTTGTCTTCCTTTAGAGCTAAGGAATTGGACACTAAGGCAGACCCTATCAGTGGCAGAGGGAGTGCTCCACAGCTATTACTAACCTAGTCAGAAGGCTTGGAGCAGACATCTGGGGAAGGCAAACCTGAATTTAAATGCACCCTATAAATATCAATCTCTCTTTCTTCCTGCTTCCTGGAGATAGAATAATAAGATAACACTTCAAAAGGAAGAATTCCTCACCAGAACAGGCAATTAGATACTTGCCTTTCAAAAGAGATTGCTGGAATGTTAAGGAGGTCTGGGTTGAATCCTCAGTATAGGGCTTCATGATTTAATCGCTTTGATCAAAAACCCAGAAGTTGCCCTTGTTTCTTTGTTTGTTTGTTTGTTTTAATCTCCTGTATGTAGTTCACCAGCAAGCCCTGTCAGCTCACATCCAAGAGATATAGAAAATTCACCCATTTCTCTGTTATCTCTCTTCTAAAATGAGGGCCCAAATGACCAGACTTTCCTTCTACTCTGGGGAACCTACCTTACTCACCTGCCACTCAGGAACTAGAAGGATCTTCTTAACTCCTACTCAGATCACGTGACTTTTCTGCTTTAAAACCCTCCAGTGGCGTCCGTTGCACTTAGAATAAAATCCAAGCTCTTCACTGGGGCTCTAAAGAGCCTCTAATCTCTTGCCCCCCAAGGAGACTCCTCTTTCCTAGGCTCAGACATTCCAGCCACATGGCTTTCTCTTTCCTGTTGTAAAGCGTGCCAAGCCGTTTCCTGCCTCGGGGCATTTGCACTTGCTGTTTCCCCCACCCCAAATGCTTTCTGCCCCCCAAATTCTTTGTCATCAATCCTGTCTCAGCTCAAATATCTTCCCTTCACAAAGGACTTCTTGAACGAGCAGCTTTTCTAATGTGCCTTACCACATTCCTCACCCTGTTTTATTCATGTTATAAATATGTATATATACTATATTAGTTGTTTTTGCTTTGTTATCTTCCCAAATAGAGCATAAGCCCTGTGAGGACCAGAAATTTATTATATTGTTTACTTGAAACAGTCATAGCATTCAGTAAATACTCAATAAATATTTGTCAAAGGAACAAGTTGTGGGTATAAATATAAGCAATGAACAATGAGTCCCCAAGAGTCCATAAACAAGTTAGTTAATATTTGTTAAGTCTGTTTTCTAATTCACAAGTGATACTAACAAGTGCCTAGTGTTTACTCTTTTAACTCTTACAAGAGTTACAAGTTATATATTGTAGAGTTATAAGTTATATAACTTACATGAGTCTACGTGTATGCTTTTATAACCAAGCTTTAACTATAGTATAGTCTGAGAAACTATAAACACTGAGCCAGCTGAAGTCATAAAAGTTTCTCTTCATTAAATTGCAAAGCTAATTCCTTGAAGAGCATGCTGTTATGTGACATCCCTCAGGCTTTGCAAACAGCTCTGACAAGAAAAGAGCACAGAGCTTTTTCAGGGGTGGGATGGGATGGAGAATATTACAGGACCACACAACAGCTTGACTTCACAGTTAGACCAGGGGCTGGAATATTCAAATTGCATCCTCAAGTGGTATATTACAATCCGGGTGCTTGTGTTAACTTTGGCCATGGACTATGCAACAAACACATTATACTCTAATCTTGAAACACGAGGCTGCCAGAGACATTTTATCACACCCCATTTAACTCTGCCCTAATTTTGCTTATGCTGGGGCATATACTTCATATTGTTTTTCATGGTGCATTTATCAGGTTCTAGAGGCCAGGGAGGGAAGTTTAAACCCCAGACGTTACTCTCGACCTCGCTTCCCTCTTCTTTCTCATTCAATTCTTCACCAAGTTCAATGCAGTTTACCTCCTGAAGGTTTCTGATATCAGTCCACTTCTGTCTCCATGATCACCTCCCTGGTCTGGGCCATCCACAGTTCTTGCTGGGGACCTCTGCGGCGGCCCCCTAACCGGTTCTCTGCCTTCATTGTCACATCTCCATTTGGACATTGAAACCAGACTACTCACTTGAAACACAAATCTGGCCATATCATATCTCTGACACCATCAGACAGGATGGCATGCCCTTTGATAAACATCTTCACAGTTCTTCTCACTTTCCTTCCTTGTGATTATCCTCACCTGACTTCACATTTATGTGATGACTTCATCACCTTTGTTACTTCTTAGACTTTAAGTTCCATGAGGTCGCAGATACTGCCTGACCTCACTTGCTATTGTATCCCCAAGTGTCAGGCACAGTGCCTGGCACCATTGCAGGTGCTCCATAAGTATTTGCTGATGAATAACAGAATGAATGAGTCTCTATATTCTTAGCCTCTGACTCAATACCTGAACACAGAGAGAGCAATATTTGCTGAAATAATTAATTAATTAATTAATTAACTAAGTAATTAAATACATTTACTCTGACACTGGAACTAGCCACAATTCCGAAATAGGTCCTAAGCTCAGTTTCTCCTTTCCTCATAAGGTCTCATGTTCTGGAACTTTCTATGTCAAACACACACACACACTTCAACCAAATCACTCAAAAGACCTACTCTTCATTACCCAGAGATATTTGCCCTAAGAATTACTGCTGTCATAAAACTCCTCATCCTCTTTTACAAGAACATTAAAGGAGTTCAACCAACATAATCTTTACACTCTAGCAAAACAAAGTTGCCAAATACCACTAGTAAATGAAGAATGTTCAAGGGCACCCACTAGATTCTGGTGTCCTCAGTTCTCATTTAAGGACCAACTCTGCAGTTGTTTCATTTAAATTCAGAGCACAAAGACATTCAGGGCATAAATGGCTATCCCACTTCACAGGATATTACCTCAACACCCATCCAACGTTCTCTAAAGCATTCTCCCCACTTAAGATTTCCTGGAATGGCATGGCTGCAAGTTTCAAAGTAATGTCTTGGGGGCCTCCCCAGAATGCCATCTGTTAAGGAGTGGTGTTTAATACTGGTTAATAAGTTTACCTTGGACCCCACCCAAGGGAATCATCAAAAAGAAGCGCCTGGGTGGCTCAGCAGGTTAAGCCTCTGGCTCTTGATTTTGACTCAGGTCATGATCTCCTGGTTCGTGAGTTCAAGCCCTGTGTTGGGCTCTGTGCTGACAGTGCAAATCCTGCTTGGGATTCTCTCTCTCCTCTTTGCCCCTCCCCAGCTTGCTCTCTCTCTCTCTTTCTCTCTCTCTCTCTCTCTCAAAATAAATAAATAAGCTTAGAAAAAAAGCATTCATCGGGGGCCCTGTCTTCTACAATGAATGATGAGAATAAGAGTTACTATTTACTCAGTGTTTTACTACGTACTCCGCACTGTGTTTAGCTCTGTATGTGCAAAAATCCTATGAGAAGATATTATTATTATAAGGTGGACATTTAGTCTCAGAATAGTTCAGGATCTTACTAGCTTTTTTTATGTGTTATTTATTTAAGTAATCTCTACATGCATTGTGGGCCTTGAACTCACAACCCTGAGATCAAGAGTCACACACTCTTCCAACTGAGCCAGCCAGGTGCCCAAGAACTTACCAGTTATTAAATCACAGAGCTAAAGCCCATGTTCTTGATTACCACTGCATATAATAGGGCTATGAACACCAAAAGGAGACACACACACACACACACACACACACACAGAGAGAGAGAGAGAGAGAGAGAGAGAGAGAGAGAGAGTCATCCCAAATTCTTTTTTCATAACTTGCAGGATATAAATGACAACATTATAGGTGCTCTAGATTTTTATTCAGTTATAAACTTTGGCAAGCATTTAAAAAATAGTAAGTAGGGGCGCCTGGGTGGCACAGTCGGTTAAGCGTCCGACTTCAGCCAGGTCACGATCTCGCGGTCCGTGGGTTCGAGCCCCCCATCAGGCTCTGGGCTGATGGCTCAGAGCCTGGAGCCTGTTTCCCATTCTGTGTCTCCCTCTCTCTCTGCCCCTCCCCCGTTCATGCTCTGTCTCTCTCTGTCCCAAAAATAAATAAACGTTGAAAAAAAAATTAAAATAAATAAAATAAAATAAAATAAAATAAAATAAAAAATAGTAAGTATATTAGTCAGCTTTTATTAGGTTATGTTTCAGTAACAACAAATCCAAAATATCAGTGGTTTACAATAAAATAAATGTATTTCCTGTTCATGTTACTTGTCCGCCATGGGTCAGCTCAGGCTCTGCTCCAAATATCTTCTCTGTTCTAGGTATCATCCTGGGATTTGATGGCCACTTGCCAGAGAAAAAAAAAGGGGGGGGTTGGCAAACCCTTGTGACAGCCCTTAAGTCTTCTGCATGGACATGACACCCGTCATTTCTTCCCACATCCTACTAACCAAAGCAAGTGGCATGGCCAGACTTGACATCAATGAGTTAGAGAAGTATTCTCCTTTCACAAGATAGGCAATGCCAGTTTCATGGAAATAACTGAGGAGCAAGTTCATTACTGGGAAAGGAGCCCAATAATCAATAGTAATAATATAATTTACCAAAACAAATGAAGATGGAAGCTCCTAAGGGTCAGATATAATTAACACATCCCACCCATGCTACTTGAAAGTAGATAGAAATAAACAACAGAAAAACTCAACCCAAATTGGCTTAAGCAAAAAGGGAGACTTACTGGCTTGGGTTAGTGAAAGTGCCATTGACTTAGAGGTGGGGTTTGATACCCTGGCCCAGACACTCAAATGAAATGATGTCATTAGAACCTAATCTATCCGTCCTCTCTATGCCCTCTCATTTTCCTCATCTTACCTATGCTTTTCTTTGTGCTGGCTTCATCCTTAAGTAAGCAAGCTGCCCGAGGCTCACGGCTGATAGCCTTAGAGCTCCAAACCAACAAAAAGAAACCTGTCCTCTTCTGACAGATCCTGAACAGGTCCCAAGATCGGCCCTAATTGGACCAACTTGGGTACCAATCAGTCAACATGGCCAGAGGGTTCAGTGTTTTATTATCTATCCCTGGGTCACTCCTAGAGCAGATATGGGCCCCAGTAAAGCCCCTCACACTGAGAGTAGTATTGCCTCTTTTTTTCTAAATTTCCTGAAATAACAAAATCCCTGAGGAGTGTCAATATTATCTGATTTCAAAACATTCACAGTGACTTGCATAGTCAAACAGATTCAAGAGATTGGCATTTTTACAATATTTACTAAAGCTGCCATCTGTAACAATTTTTCTTCTCTTGCCTCACAAATCCAACTTGTCTTCATTACAAACAATAACGAATAAGATGATGTGAAAGATTAACTTAACATTTACTGACTAAAACAGAGGAAATACTAAATAAAACAAATTTTGAGTTGAAACCTAACCTAACCTACTTAGAAAGGTCAGACCCAAATATCTGCCATCCGGGATACGAAGCAAATACTCATATTCCATTACCACGCCACAAAAAATCACTGCATACTAATCTGGGAGATTTTAATTAGGGAAATCTGTGCTGTGAATTACTGGTAAATTTTAAGCAAAACAGTGGTCCACAATTTAATATTTCTACCTGGGCAGATGGTAATATGATATCTGTCCATTGCATAAACTAAATAATTACAATGTCTTTAGCACATTTCTCCTCTGTTGTTATTTACAGCAACACTAGCTACTGTCACCAAGAGACCCCAAGTTTCAATGGTTGATGGTTTAAGACAAGAAAGCTCTATTCTTCATTAAGGTAACTCTCCACAGTGGGTGTTCCAGACTGACAGGCAGCTCCCCTTTGCTGCAGTAATTCTGGCACTCAGCCTGAATCTGGTCTCTTAGCCTGTGGCTCTCCAACCGCTAGGAAAGGGTTTTCTTAACCTTGACAAAATTTGAACCAGACAAAGCTTTGTTAGGAGAGGATGTCTTGTGCATTGTAGAATGTTCAGCAGCATCCCTGGCCTTGACTTACTAGATTCCAGGAACTCCTTAACCCAAGTTGTGACAACCAAAAATGTCCTCAGACTACCAAATGCTCACTTGTGGGGTGGGAGGGCAAAAAGGTCCCCTAGTTAGGAACCAATGGTCTAAAACTAGGCCTGTAATTAGTTTTGTTAAGATTACCAGGTGATTCCCCCAAAGGCAAGGGAATTAAAAGCAAAAAAGAACTATTGGGACCTCATGAAGATCAAATGCTTCTGCACTGCAAAGGAAACAATCAACAGAACTAAAAGCCAACCAACGGAATGGGAAAAGATTGGCAAATGACATATCAGACAAAGGGCTAGTATCCAAAATCTATAAAGAGCTCACCAAACTCCACACCCAAAAAACAAATAATCCATTGAAGAAATGGGCAGAAAACATGAATAGACATTTCTCTATAGAAGACATCCGGATGGCCAACAGGCACATGAAAAGATGCTCAACGTTGCTCCTCAGATACCACCTCACACCAGTCAGAGTGGCTGAAATGAACAAATCAGGAGACTATAGATGCTGGCGAGGATGTGGAGAAACGGGAACCCTCTTGCACTGTTGGTGGGAATGCAAACTGGTACAGCCTCTCTGGAAAACAGTGTGGAGGTTTCTCAAAAAATTAAAAATAGACCTACCCTATGACCCAGCAATAGCACTGCTAGGAATTGACCCAAGGGATACAGGAGTGCTGATGCATAGGGGCACTTGTACCCCAATGTTTATAGCAGCACTCTCAACAATAGCCAAATTGTGGAAAGAGCCTAAATGTCCATCAACTGATGGACTGATGAAATTGTGGTTTATATACACAGTGGAATACTACGTGGCAATGAGAAAGAATGAAATATGGCCTTTTGTAGCAACATGGATGCAACTGGAGAGTGTTATTCTAAGTGAAATAAGTCATACAGAGAAAGACAGATACCACATGTTTTCACTCTTATGTGGATCCTGAGAAACTTAACAGAAGACCATGGGGGAGGGGAAGGGAAAAGAAAAAAGGTTAGAGAGGGAGGGAGCCAAACATAAGAGACTCTTAAAACCTGAGGACAAATTGAGGGTTGATGGGGGGGTGGGAGGGAAGGGAGGGTGGATGATGGGTATTGAGGAGGGCACCTGTTGGGATGAGCACTGGGTGTTGTATGGAAACCAATTTGACAATAAATTTCATACTTAAAAACAAAGATTACCAGGTGATTCCAATGTGTAATGAGGCTTGAGAACCAATGTCCACATCATTAACTACATCCTAAAGAAATCCCAGAGAAAACCGAAGCAATTCTTCAGAGCCTTGGCTTTTATACAGCATTTCTACTCACCCAACATGAGCAAGGACCAGTCACAGGTATGTCTTCCCACCTCCCCCACCCCCACGTAGGGGGGATAAGTGCTAGGAAACACAGTCCATGGCTGGGCAGCCACTTCCTAGCACCAACTGTATGGAAGGGGATTTGCAAATTTTTGTAGATAGAGGCATCTCTCCCTCATCTCTCAATTTCCCCCCTTTTGATAGAAGTTGCCTCCCCTCACATGGACAGTATCTCTGTCAAGGGCTGAACTAATGACAGGTCTTCCTAGAGAAGAGGTCTTTAAGCAGAACTGGTGTACCAAATCATTTTCTCCCCTCTGGCATCAGAGCTGCTATGTTATGAGCCAGAGCTGCTGCTCACCAATTGCAACAGAGTACCTTCTAGGTACCAGGCATTATGCTAAGAGTTTTACATTTGTTTACCTATTTCACACTTGCAATAACCTATGATAGGTGCTATTAAGTATGCACATTTTACAAGTAAAGAATTTGTCTAAGGTCAAGGGCACAGATGAGGGGCATACCTGGACTGTGGGACTACCCAAGTTCATGCTCTTGACCATCAAGGCTACACTGATCTCTATAGGGAAAGCCCACCTACAACAGAGGAGACTGAAGCCACACAGACAGCAGTACAGGCAGAGAAAGCAGAAACCCTAGGGCTGGCTCTGCTCCTGCCTTTACACGGTGTGTTTGTGCGAACCAGTAGATTCCTCTTTCCCCTTAAGGTACTTTGAATGATCTTTCTATTATTTACAACCAAAGTCTTTATTGCTCTATCATGTGAAAGCATTAACCCATATGGGTTCTCCGTTTCTGGAAACTAAACATTCTAGGATCATAGGACACTCAGGACGAAAGGTGGTACTGGGAGCTCTTCTCCCTATAGCCAAGGGTGCTGATCTTAGCCCCTCAGTTACTGGCAAAATGGTGTCCTCAGTGGGGGTAAATTTATTAGGCAACTCAACACCAACCAACACTACTGCTGCTGGGAGCTTGACCTGGGCTTCAGAGATTGTTCTGCATGGATGGTGAGGCTGAGTCTATACCTTGCAACCATTTCTGGAAATTTAAAATCCTAAACCTGCTTTGGATGCCTAGAGGGTTTCTTAGCGCCTTAATCTCAGTTGGGCCTTTCTCTCCTCATTCCCTTTTTACCACCATAGGAACTGAGCCTTCAGCTACTATGGATTTAGTTCTATTATCTGTTGGCTTACTTGTGGCAAGACTGCACACCTCTATGTGGGAACACAGATCTTTCCTTGCTTTCCTATTTTTATCCATCACTAGGCATCCCTGATGTGCACAGCTTGTTCAGATTACCAGTCATGCCTGATTAGTATCCATAAAACCGGTTATTTTCTGTCTTACTGAATTTCCTTACAGGGCTGGGTCTAGTGCCCATGCATCCCCAGCCTAGTGACCACATCTATTTCTAAACCTTGGCCCCACCCAATGTAAACCACTTTGCTGTGGCTAACCATCTGTGGTGAACCAAGATCACCGACAATTTCATTCAACAAATACTTATTGCATCACTACGATGGTACCAAGTGCTGGGGTACCAAGGTGAATAAGATATGTCGCATGATGATAAGATGTATCACACTCTTTGCCTTATCCCCTCAATAATTTTTATGAGGACCGGTTACGTGCCTGTCCGTGGCTAGTGTTGCTAATTACAACCATGAGCAAGATACACACGGTCCCTGCCTTCATGAAGCTTAAAAGTTAAGAGGAAGGGAGGGAGGGAGACAGAGAGAGAGACAGAGACAGATTATAAACAAGTAAATGCACAACAAAAACTAATTACAGAGACTGTTACAAGTACTACAAAAGGGAACAGAGTGACTATTGGAAAATAGGATAAAAAGAGAAAGAGATCCACTTGGACACAGTGGTCAAACTTCTAAGACCTTAAAATGTTTCCCTATCGTGTACTAATCTTCCATTACAGTGCTTAGAAATTTTCAAATGGCAGCCCATCATGGTCTAAACGCAGCTTTTCGTGTGTGTTGTTTGGCCAACATAATATTTTTTTAAAAAATAATTCAAGTGAGCATAGTTCTCCAGCTTGCTCCAGGCCACCTCCCTCCCCATTGCTTCTACTGAGCTTTGATTGTACACTTATGCAATCCGCCTGGATGGCCCTTACCAGCATTTCAATTTTGTAACTCTTGACTCAATCTTCAAAATACTTGAGGCAATAGATGAGATCCTCTCCCTCTCAATTTGATAAATACACAAGTGTGTATGAAAGAAAGCACATCGTTGGCTGCTTGCAAGGTAGAAGAATGTAAGTCTGCCAACTCTTCAAGTAATAGCTCTTGCCTCAATAATGACTTCAGCCACTCACTCGAGAATCCTAAGGGAGCATCTGAGACTGAGATACAGAGGTGGGTATTCAGACTGGAAGCACTCATACATGAAACATAGGATTTATGTCCCATTTAAAAGACCAAGAGCACTAAAATGTAGCTGGGAATATTTAACAGCCATAAAGCAGTGAAGGCCTACCTAGAAAGCCTGTGAGTAACTAAGCAGACACACAAGACATTACGGACATGCTAGGTTAGGTCGCCAAGCATCAGAGTTTGTAAAAAAAAAAACATGACGGCTTAAATGGGGGCACTCAGAGTAATTACGCTTGGGCCTTTGCTTTATGAAACCCTGAAATTACAAGTCAGATAAATTAGGAGAGCAGTTCCTTGACAAAACGGTTTCTTCCAGGAAAACAGAAGGCCAGACCATGTATTTATTCACATAGCAAGGTCCCTGAATCGCTTCAAATATGTATGTTTGTATGGGATTTATCTCATGTTTTGTTCCAGAAGAATTTACAAATAGCCTGTAATAATCCATAAAATACAGACAGGAGATGTAAAATAAAGGACTTCTTACCTCTCAAATCAGAGAGAACTTGGCCAGGTTAGAATGTCAGTGTTTTTCTTAGCTAATATTAATACCTCCCAAGTTCTCCATTTCCACTGTATAAAAAGAGTAGAATAATTTTACATACTGCAAGGAGTGGTTGAGGGATTAAATTACACAATCTCCATAAAGCATGCAGTACACTGATCATATTTTTGTTATTAGATTAGAACTCCGAAAAAATGAGATAGATCATATCATAACGTAGAAGGACAGTATCAGAAGCCATGGCCAAATGAGGATCAGAAATGGAGTCAGTTCAGGGGCATGTGTGTGGCTTAGTCAGTTGAGCGTCCGACTCTGAATTTTGGCTCAGGTCATAATCTCACGGTCGTGGGATCAAGCCCTGTATCAGGCTCTGTGCTAACAGTATGGGGCATGCTTGCGATTCTCTCTCTCTCTCTCTCTCTCTCTCTCTCTCTCTCTCTCTGTCACTCTGCCCCTCCCCTGCTCATGAGCAAGCACACATTCTCTCTCTCTCTCTCTCTCTCTCTCTCTCTCAAAATAAAATAAACTAAAAAAGAAAAAGAAAAGAAAAAGAAAGAAAGAAATGAAGTCAGTCCAGAAGTCTCTATACAAAATGTTAAGCAGTTTCTCCCCTGGTGGTGGAGTTACAGTTGTTTCATTTTATTCTCCCCCTTGATCCTGAATTGCTTTAATATTACTTTTAGCATCAGATAAAACAGGAAAGCAGTTTCCATTTGGGGTGAAGAAATTTAGAGGAAGTTCAGATGTATCTGAAACCGTAAATCAAGGGCAAAACTGGATTCTACTCTCAAACGCTTGATTTCATGCATCCTCTGAGGAGATAAGCCCAGCACCATGGGCACACTTGTAAATTATAGGTCTAAATTTACATATCCAGGACTACAGGACTAGTGAGCTCAAAGCTGCATCAGGAAAGCCAAAGGTGTTGATGACCACAGCAGGCAGACTCACATGTGGTGATGCCACATGGGGCCCTAAACTCCCACACATTATACTATAAGTGAAGCACTTTCCAGGCCACCCACATTTATACTAACAGTTAAAATATAGGGGAAATCAAGAATGTTCATGCATAACTGTCCTAGTGCCCAGATTTCATGCCTGCCCTTTGCTGACATTTGCTCTTTGCCTAACTTCAAAGCAGTGAGCCTGGGAGAATCATCTACATTTTTATAGTTGACCGATAAATCTGACCTTCTTTTTCTCATGTAGACCAATAAAGCATTTATTTACATGTGGAATCATTTATAAATAGAGTATTTTATTAAACTCATAAAGATATCTCAGAACACACACCATCTTTCCAGGAACAATGAATAAATTTTCAGGTCTAAGATTTGCTTGGGATTAGGTCTTTCTACCACTTGACCTGATCCACTGCCATAAGGCCTTTATTTCATTAAATTTCATCTAATAGAGATTTTCAGTCTCATGCTCTCAGAGTTATACCGCCACAATTACAGATTATATGTATTTTGATATTCATTATTTCCCCCTAGGGCACTTTCCCCTTTAAACCAGGTCGAAGAAAATTTTAAGACTGAATTAAAATCTTTTTAAAATTTAAAAGAATTTTAAATTAATTTTTAAAAGTGTGCTAGTGGCTTTTGTCTCTAAAATGTGCCTGACACTCGCTAGGCCCTGGGGGTATCACGCAAAACACACACAGTCCTTTACCTCATGGAGTGGATAGTGCAGGGAGATTGTGCATGTATGGTCACACAAGCCTGTGTAAACACAGGCAGGGCGCTCAAGACCATATATCGTGGCCATGACAATGCACCGCGTGCATCTCTGACTGCAGGGAGCGTAGCTCACTGACAGTCCTGGCGGCTGCTCCTCCAGATCCTTTGGCCAATGGCTGAGCGTGGTGGGCGAATTCTGTGCCTCCAATAGGCAGCTTGTGCTTGAGGACACTTGTGCCTCCCTGAAGTGTTCTTGGAGCTGTGCAGAGTTTGAGACCCTTCCCACTTCTCCTTCATCTTTCACAGAAGCCGACCTGCATCACCGTCTGAAGGCTCTCTCCATCTATTTCTGCTTCTCCAGCTCCTCCTGCCTCCTCCCCTAAAAAATCCCTTGCACATCTAATCGCTTTTTGACATCTGCTTCTCAGAGGATCTGAACTAATACAGCATATGAGAGAGGAACACGCCAATTTTCAGAAGTCAGGGAAGACTTCTGCAGGAGGTGCTAACCGAGATATGACTGTAAGTAGAATGCACTGAAGCCAAGAGGAAGAGAAGAGCATTCCAGATATGTATTCGCATGTGCAAAGGTCCTCCAGTTCCAGGAAAGAGTGTGTCCAGATGGAAAGAAAAGAAGAGAGGAAGAAAAGAACATTAGGTGCTTTGCCTAGAACAGAAAGCAGAGAGACAGAGAGGGAATGAGAAGAAGAAGGTACAGAAGTGGACAAGGACCAGATAAAGAGAGAAAAATAAAAATACCCATTCCTGCTCTCCATAGTGAGGTCAATATGGTGCTAGAGTTAAGAAGAAATACGCTGGGTAGGTCAGGGCCCCATTTAATTTTTCATAAGAATTTATTTACTCATTTAGTTTTAATGTCTTACTAAGGAAGGCCAACAAAGAACAAAGCCAACTCTGCATAATTCCTCAGGTTATTGTAACACTTTTGGTAAAGTTAAAGCATTACTACAGTACAGGCCAAGGTGCTATCACAAAAGACTACAAAATACAATTTAATTGAGACAAACATGTGTTTCTCTTTTATATAATGGTCTACACAGAAGCAGGTTGTCTAAGGCAGGTAAAGAGCTCTGTTCTTTTTTTTTTTTTAATATAATTTATTGTCAAATTGGCTTCCATACAACACCCAGTGCTCAACCCAACAAGTGCCCTCCTCAATGCCCATCACCCACTTTTCCCTCTCCTCCACCCCCATCAATCCTAAGTTTGTTCTCTGTATTTAAGAGTCTAAAGAGTTCTTTTCTGTTGGATCACACTGGGACGCATGATGGTGGGTTGGTGCTGCCATCTTTCACAATGGTTTCCAACATGGCAGCTCCAGATGTTGCAATTTCCCCAATTCTCACCATTGGGAATGGAGGGAGGAGAAAATAGAGCATCCTATAGGCCCAAATTTGGAGAATGGACACAGCTGCCTACAAAGTAGGCTGGGGAAATTAGTCTCTAGTTGGAAACCCACATGCCCATAAAACTTGGAGGAGTGTTCTATTATTAAAAGAACAAAAGTTAAACAATGGGTCAAAGAAGAAATCAAAAGGGAAGTTAAGAAAATACCTTGAGGGGCGCCTGAATGGCTCAGTCGGTTGAGCGTCCAACTCTTGACTTCAGCTCGGGTCATGGTCTCACAGGTTCATGATATTGAGCCCTGTGTCAGGCTCTGCGCTGAGTGTGGAGCCTGGTTGGGATTCTCTTTCTCTCCCCCTCTCTGTCCCTCCCCCTTCAAAATAAAGTTAAAAAAAAAAAAACCTTGAGACATATAAAAACAAAACCTCAACGTACCAAACTTCTGGGATGCACTGAAGGCAGTGCTAAGAGAGTATGTATGTGTAGAGACATATTTACAAATGAAGAAAGATTTCAAAACAACAACCTAACTTTATATCTCAAGGAATAGAAAAAGAACAAATTAAACCCAAAATTAAAGCAAAGAAGGGGAACAAATAAAGACTACAGCAGATATAACTAAATAAAAAAAAATAGAAAAAAAATCAATGAAACTAAGAGCTAGTTTTTTTAAAAAATCAACAAAATTGACAAACTTTTACTAACACTAAGGAAAAAAAGGGATAAGACTCAAATAACTAAAATCAGAAATCCAAGAGGAGACATTACAACCAATGCCACAGAAATAGAAAGGATTATAAGAGATTACTATGAACAATTATATGCCAACAAACTGGATGACCTATAAGAAATAGAGGAATCCTAGAAATACACAACCTACCAAGACTGAATCATGAAGAAATAGAAAATCTGAACAGACCAATAAATAGTAAGAAGAATTAATTAGTAATTAAAAATCTCCCAAAAAGAAGAGCCCAGGACCAGATGGCTTCAATGCAGAGAATACTGCCAAACATTTAAATAAGAATTAACACCAATCTTCCCCCAAACTCTTCCAAAAAACTGAAGAGGAGGGAACATTTCCAAATTCATTCAGTGAGGCCACTATTACCCTGACACCAAAGGAAAACAAAGATGTTACAAGAAAAGAAAACTATGGGCCAATATTCCTGATGAATACTAATGCAAAAATCTCGACAAAATACTAACAAACCAAATTCAGTAGCACATTAAAAGAATTACTCCACCATGAACAAGTAGGATTCATTCCTGGAATGCAAGAATTGTTCAATATAAAAAAGCAATCAATATAATACATCACATTAACAGAGTGAAGGACAAAAACTACTTGATCATCTCAATCAATGCAGAAAAATCATTTGACAAGTTTTAACACCCTTTTTCATGATAAAAAACATTCAAACCAGGAACAGAAGTAAATTACCTCAACATAATAAAACCATATATGAAAAGCTCACAGCTAACATCATACTCAATGATAAAAGACAAAAACATTTCCTCTGAGATCAGGAATAAAACAGAGATGCTTATTCTTGCCACTTCTAGTTAACATAGTATTGGAAGTCCTAGTTAAAGCAATTAGGCAAGAAAAAGAATTAAAAGGCATCTGAAATGGAAAGGATGAAGTAAAATTATCTTTGTTCACAAATGACATGATCTTGTATCTAGAACAAGCTAAAGATTACACACACACATACACACACAGAAACTCTCTGTGTATAAAAATATACAAATCAACACACAAAAATCAACTGCATTTCTATACACTAGCAATGAATAATCCAAAAAAGAAATTCAGAAAACAGTTATATTTACAATAACATAAAAAACCCATAGGAATAAATTTAACCAAGAGGTGAAAGACTTGTACATTGAAGACTACAAAACACTGCAGGAAGAAATAAAAGAAAATACAAATGAATGGAAACACATTCTGTATTCATGGATTGGGAAACTTAATATTGTTAAGATGTCAGCATTACCCAAACCAATTTACAGAGTCAATACAATCCATATCAAAATCCCAATAAAATTTTTTGAATAAATAAAAAAAATCCATCCTAAAACTCCTATAAAATCTGAAGGGACTCCAAATAACCAAAACAATTTTGAAAAATAAGAACAAAGTTAGAGAATGCTCCTTGCTGATTTCAAGATATAGTATAAAGCTATAGTAATCAAAATAGTGTGGTACTGGAATAAATACAGACATAAAGGCCAATGGAATAGAATAGAGAGCTCAGAAATAATCTTTGCATATATGGTCAAACAATCTTTAACAAGGATGACAAGACCACTCAATAGGGAAAGGACAGTCTTGTCAGAAAATGGTGTTAGAAAACTGGATATCCACATGAAAAAAAATGAAGTTGGACCATTATCTTACATCAAATACAAGAAAGAAAGAAAGAAAGAAAGAAAGAAAGAAAGAAAGAAAGAAAGAAAGAAAGAAAGAAAGAAAGGCTCAAAATGGATTAAAGACCTACATATAAAATCCTAAACTAAAAACTAGATAAGAACATATGGGAAAAGCTTCATGACATTTGACTTGACAATGAATATGACATCAAAGCACAGGCAACAAAAGCAAAAATAGGCAGATGAGACTACTTAAAACTTAAAAACTTCTGCCCATCAAAGGACACAATCTACAGAGTGGAAAGGAAAGCTATGGAATAGGAAAAAATGCGTACACATTATATTCCTAAAGGGGTTAATGTCTAGTATATACAACGACTTCCTACAGCTCAATGACAAAAAATCTAATAACCTGATTTAAAAATGGGCAAAGGACTTAAATAGACGTTTCTCCAAAGATGATATACAAATGGCCAGCAAACATGAAAAGATGCTTCTCAACATCATTAATCATCAGAATAATGCAAATCAAAACTACAATGAAGTATTACTTCATATCCATTAGAATGGCTACTATAAAAACAAACAAAAGAACAGTGTTGATGAGGATGTAGAAAAACTAGAAGCCTTGTGCCCTGCTGGTGCGATTGTAAACATGCAACTTCTGTGGAAAACAGTATATTGGTTCCTCAAAACAGTTAAAATAAAACTACCATACATGATCCAGCAATCCCACTTCTGGATATATGTCCTAAATAATTGAAAGTAGGGTCTTGAAGACATATTTTCATACCCGCGTTCACAGCAGCGCTATTCACAGTAGCCACGAGGTTGAAGCAACCCTACTGAGCATCAACAGAAGAATAAATATACAAAATGTAGTATATACATACAATGCAGTATTACCAAGCCTTCCAAAGGAAAGGAATACTGTGATATGCTACCACATGCATGAACCTTCAGGACATTATGTGAAGTAAAATAAGCCAATCACAAAAAGACAAAGACCGTATGATTCCACTTACTTGAGATCCCTAGGGCAGTCACACTCATAGAGCAGAAAGTAGAATGGGATAGAGAAGAAAGTAGCCAGGGGCTGGCAGAAGAGAGGCAAGGGGAGTTGTTTAATGGGTATAAAGTTTCAGCTTTGCAAGATGAAAAGTGCTGGAGATAGGATGCACAACAATGTGAGTACATGCAACACTACTGAACTATATACGCTTAAGAGTGTTTAAGATGGTAAATTTTATGTTATGTGTTTTTTACCACAGTGTTTTAAGCTATAAAAGGAGGGGAGCAAATCATAGTATAATAGCACAACTAGAATACTGACATTAATCTTACCCAATTATTTATTTATTTTTTAATTTTTTTTAACATTTATTTATTTTTGAGACAGAGAGAGAAAGAGTATGAACGGGGGAGGGGCAGAGACAGAGGGAGACACAGAATCGGAAGCAGGCTCCAGGCTCGGAGCCATCAGCCCAGAGCCCGACGCGGGGCTCGAACTCACGGACCATGAGATCGTGACCTGAGCTGAAGTCGGATGCTTAACCGACTGAGCCACCCAGGCGCCCCTTACCCAATTATTTATTGACCAATCTCTTTCAGGATTCTCCACTTTATTTGTAGTCGTGTGTGTGTGTGGTGTATGCGTAAAATTAAAGTTTTAACAGCTTAACTACAAAAAATGGACAAAAGGGAGAACAGGTACATGGGGACAGCTAGTGGGGCACAGTGACACTCTCTTCATTCATTCCTTATTTATTCGCCATGTGCCCACTCCAAGTTAGACATGGTGCCAGGCACCAGGGATACAATAGGGAATATGACACAGTCTTGGGGAGCTTACATTCTATTGTGGAGACAGATAATTACAACTTAGTGCAAGAAATGAGCTTCAGCAAAGTGCAAGGGCAATGGAATCAAACAAGAGTATTGCTCATCCCAGACATGCAAAAGGGGAATAGTCAGGGAATGTTTTTTGGAAGGGCTGTCTCAGCTATGACACGAGAGAAAAGCAGGATTTGCCAGGCCAAGGCATTCCTGACAAATGTCTGGAAGCAAGAGAATACATGATGCATTTTGCAGAACTTAAAACAGTTCAACATGGTAAGAGTTTACAGTGAGATGGGACGTGCTGAGAAATATCACTGCAGAGGGGTCCAATCACAAAAGGGCTCTCACTATGCTAAAGTGTTTACCTATTCCTAGGAGTAGTGGGATGTGTCCATCGTAGGAAGGGGCTGCCCTTAACTGAACACCAAGCATCATGCTATGAACTTGACATTCATTATCACATTTTATCTTCCTCACCACAATCCACTGAGGTAACTGTTATCTTCATTTTACAGATGAGGAAACTTAAGACAATCATGTTTGTGTAGACCATCAAGGTCACACAGCAGCTCATAAGTAACAGAGCTAGGGAATGAACACAAATTTTTCCGATTCCCAAAGCCCGCAGTATTTAAAAATTAAATACATGACAGAAATAACAGGACAGGCTTCAGGCTTATTGGCAGCTCTTGAATCAGGCAGCTAGAGTTTGAATCCTGACTACAGATCTTATTAGCTGTGTGACCTTGGGCAAGTGACTCTTTGAGCATCAATTTATTTTTCAATATAAATACATTTCAGGGAAATACAGGGGCTGTGGGATCTTTTTTTCAGACTCATTTGTAAAACTGAGGGTAATAATAATAATGAACACATAACAGCACTCTAAAATTATTAGCTATCATTATAATTATTTTATACTCCTTCCCAAACTAAATATCATCTCAAAGAGAAGCTGCTAGAAAGAGAGAGGTAAAACAGAATGAGTATATATTCTATAGGTTTTATAAAAACATTCCTCTGATGGAGTGCTGGTGGTCTTAGTTCCATCACTAATTTATTGACTACTCGGGGTCTATGTTTAATCTCTCATAAATGGGGTTACCAGTATCTCAGCAATCAAACCATAGAATCACAGTGAGGATCAACAGGGATAGAGAATATCGAAGTACTGTAAAAGTATAAAGGTGGTATGTTTGCCTCATTATTATTAAAATACCACATGGATTCAGCTATTTGACATATTTTCACAAAATTTCTACTACACTCTTGGCACTGTGCTAAGGCTATGAAGGCTCTTAAATTATAAGTGAAATATTATGTACTTATTATGCTTGTGGTTTTCTTAGAACTGGCACCATAACTTTGATCAGATCCTTCAAAGGATGCATGATCCCAAAAAGGCTAAGAAGTATTCTGCTAGATACTGTGGACAAAAAAAGTAAACAATCCCTGCTAAGATCAGAAACAAGACAAGAATGTCTGCTCTGATCCCTTCTATTCGATGCTGTGTTGGAAGTTCTAACCAAGTAAGGAAACTAAGCAAAAATAAAAAAGCATCCAGATTGAAAAGAAAAAGGTAAAACTCCCTCTATTTGTACGTGACATGATCTTGTATATAAAAAATCTTTACGAATCAAAATAAAACCTATTAGAGCCAATAAATAAATTTTAGAGTGACTGCAGAATACAAGAAGATCAACATGTAAAAATCAGGTAGGTTCCTATTCATTACTAATGAATAATCCAAAAATTGAATTAAGAAAATAATTTCATTTATAATAGCATCAAAAAGAATAAAACACTTAAGAAATGAAGTTAGCAAACAAAGGGAAAGATTTGTACTCTGAAAGCTACAACACATTGTTGAAAACAATTAAAGACCTATATAAATGGAATGGCATCTCATGTTCATGGATTGGGAGACAATTCCCTTTTTACAGAAGCTAAGGCTGTATTGATACAGAAAGGTAAGAGACACAGAACAGCTCAAAAAAAATCTTGAAAAAGAAGAACAAATTTGAAGGGCTCACACCTCCCAATTTCAAAACTTATTACAAAGCTACAGTAATCAAGACTATGCGGTATTGGAATTGAGGACACACATATGTATCAGTGGAATTGAAATAAACCCATGTATCTATAGTCAATTGATCTTTGACAAGGGATTTTCAATGGAGAAAGAACTGTCCTTTCCACAAATGACTCCGAGAAAATAGGATATTAACATGCCAAAAACATAAACTTGTACCATTATCTCATGCTAAATACAAAAATTAACTCAAAATGGATGAAAGATCTAAAGGTAGGAGCTAAAATTATGAAACTTAGTGGTGTATCTTTATGACCTTGAATTGAGCCATGGTTCCTTAGGTATGACATTTGAGCACAGCAACGAAAAAAAAAAAAAGGATAAAATATATTTCATCAAAAGTAAAAACTTTAGAATTTTAATTCCAGTAAACATACCATGTTATTTTAGTTTCAGGTGTACAATTTAGTGACTCACCAATTTTCTACATGATTCGGTGCTCATGATCAGTGTACTCTTAATTACCTTTATCTATTTAATCCATCCTCCCCCTTCTAGTAACCACCAGTTGGTTCTCTACAGTTAAAAGTCTGTTTTTTGGTTTGTCTCTTTTTTTCTTTGTTCATCTGTTTTGTTTCTTAAATCTTACATATGAGTGGAATCACATGGCATTTGTTTTACTCTGGCTGACTTATCTCATTTAGGATTATCGCCTCTAGATGTATCCGTGTTGTTACAAATGGCAAGATTTCCTTCTTTTTTACAGCTGAATTGTATGTATTTCATTGTATATATACCCCCTCTTCTTTATCCATTCATCTATCAATGGGCACTTGGGTGCATGGCATAATTTGGCTATTGTAAACAATGCTACAATATACATAGGGATGCATATATCTTTTCAAATTAGGGTTTTTGTATTCTTTGAATAAATACTCAATAGTAGAATTATTGGATCACACGGTAATTAATTCTATTTTAAAAATTCTGAGGAACCTCCATACTGTTTCTATTCTAGTTTTCCATCCAGGATACCACTTTCCATTTAGTTTTCATGTCTCCTAAGGCTCCTTTTGGCTATGACAATTTCTCAGACTTTCTTAATTTTTGGCGACCTTGACAGCTTTAAGGAGTAATAATGAGGCATTTTGTAGAATGTCCCTCACCTGGGGTTTATCTTGTGGTTTTCTTATGATTAGACTATAGTTATGTGTTTTGGAAGGAAGACCAACGACACAAAGTGTCATCATCATCACAACATACCAAAGGTACAAACGATAAAAAACACTATTGATGTTGACTTTGATCAGCCAGCTGAAGTAGTGTTGCCATGTTGTTCCATGTAGTTATTCTCTTCCTCCCCTTTCCACAATGTACTCTTAGGAAGTAAGTCACTACATGCAGCCAACACTTCAAGGAGTGGGAAGTTACACTTGAGAGTAGAGTATCTACATGAATTATTTGTAATTTCTTTGCAAGGGATAATTTGTTCATCTTACTTAGTCATTTATTGCTATCAGCATAGACTCATGGGTATTTTATTTTTATTTTTTCCAGTTTTATTGAGATATAATTGACATGTAACCTTGTCTACGTTTAAAGTGTATGATAAAGTGATTTGATACATTTATATATTCTGAAATAATAACCACAGTAGGGTTATTAATATCTCCATCACCTCATGTAATTACCATTTCTTTTTTGTGGTTAAAAACTTAAGATTTACCCTCTTCGGAAGTTTCGTGTATATAAGACAGTATTGCTAACTACAGTCACCGCACTGTACATTAAATCCTCAGAACTTATAATTGTACGTTTGTACCCTTTGGCAAACATCATCCCATTTCCACCCACCCCCCTACTGTACTGTTTCTGTAATTCTGGTTGTTTTAGATGACACATATCAGTGATATCATACAGTATTTGTCTTTATGTGTCTGACTTATCTCACCCAGCACAATGCCCTCAGGATCTATGCTTATTGTCACAGTGGCAGCTATGTCTTCTTTCTTATAGCTGAATAATATTCCATTGTCTATATACCCCACATCTTCTTTATTCACTCATCTGTCATTGGACAGCTAAGTTGTTTCCATATCTTGGCTTTTGTGAATAGCGCTGCAATGAACAAAGGAGTACAACTATCTCTTCGAGATCCTGATTTCATTTCCTTTGGATATACACCGAGAAGTGGGATTGTTGGATCATATAGTAGTACTATTTTTAATTTTCTGAGGAACTTCCATGCTATTTTTCATAGTGGCTGTACCAACTCACATTCCTACCCAACTATGCACAAGGATTTTCCTTTCTCCACATCTTCACCAAAACTTACCTCATCTTTTTGATAATAGCTATTATGATAGATGTGAGGTGATGTCTCTATTGTGGCTTTGATTTGCATTTCCCTGATAATTAGTGATGTTGGGCATCTTTTCACGTACCTGTAGGTCCTTTCAAGATCATTTTTATGTCTTCTCTTGGAAAAATGTCTATTCAGGTCCTCTGTCATTTTTTAAATGCATCAGTGTGGGTATTTTTTTTTTCATTGGTTTTGCTAACTAAATATGTAAATAACTAAAATATGTAAAGGTTTCTTACATATTTTAGACATGAAACCATTATCAGATATATGATTTGTAAATACTTTCACTCATTCCATGTGTTGCCTTTTCATTTTGTTTTTTTCATGTGCTGTGCAGTAGCTGTTTTGTTTGACATGGACCCACTTGTTTATTTTTGCTTTCATTGCCTGTACTTTTGATGCCATAGCCAAAAAATATTGTCAAGACCAATGTCAAAGAGTTTTTTTCTGCATGTTTTCTTCTAAGAGTTTTATGGTTTTAGGACTTATGCTTGAGTCTTTACTTCTTTTAAAGTTAATTTTTGTGAGTGGTGTAAGATAGGGGTCTAATTTCATTCTTCCACATGTGGATAATCTAGTTTTCCCAGCACCATTTATTGAAGAGACTATCCCTTCTTCATTGAATACTCTTGGCTCTGTGTCAAATATTAGTTGACCATATAAGTGGGGGGTTATTTCTGGGCTCTTGATTTTGTCCACTGATCTGTTTGTCTGTTTTTATGACAGTACCATACTATCTTGATTACTATAGCTTTTTATTATCATTTGAAATCAAGAATTGAGATATCTCCAGATTTGTTCTTCATTCTCAGGATTGCTTTGGATATTTGAATCTTTTTTCTGGTTCCATAAAAATTTTAGGATATTTTTTTCTAATTCTATGAAAAATGCCATTGGAATTTTGAAATAGACTTCACTGAATCCTGCACTGAATCTATAGATGGCTTTGGGTACTTTGGACATTTGGGCAAGATTATTTCTTCCAGTCCATGAACACAGGATATCCTTCCATTTATTTATGCCTTCAAATTTTTTTCATCCAAGTCTTACAGTTTTTTTCTGTACAGTTCTCTCATCACCTTGGTTAAATTTATTCCAAAGTATTTTATTTGTTTTGATGCTACTGTGAATGGAATTATTTTCTTAATTTATTTTTCAGATATTTTGTTTTTAGTGTATGGAAATACAATTGACTTCTATATGTTGACATTGTATTCTGCACCTTACTAAATTTGTTAATTAGTTTTAACAGTTCTTTGGTGGAGTCTTTAAGATTTTCTATATAGAAGATCATATAATCTGCAAACAGAGACAATTGTATTTCTTCCTTTCAGATATGGATGCTTTTTATTTCTTTTTCTTGCCTGATTGCTCTAGCTAGAACTTTTAGTACTGTTTTGAATAAGTGGTAAGAGAGGGCACCCTTATGTTGCTCCTGATCTTAGAGGAAAAGCTTTCAACCTTTCACCATTGAGTATGATGTTAGCTGTGGGCTTGTCATACATGGTCTTTATTATGTTGAGGTATGTTTCTTCTATATCCTATTTATTCAGAGTTTTTATCATGAAAGAATGCTGTATTTTTTCAAATGCTTTTGCTGTATCTATTGAGAGGATCATATGATTTTTGTCTTTTATTCTATTAATGTAGTGTATCATATTTATGATTTGTGTATATTGAACCCTCCTTGCATGCCAGGGATAAATCCCACCTGATCATGGTGCATGATTCTCTTAATGTGCTATTGAATTCAGTTTGCTCATATTTTGTCAAGAATTTTTACAGCTATATTCGCCAGAGATATAGGCCTGTAGTTTTCTTTTCTTGTATTGTCCTTATTTGGCTTTAGTATCAGGTAATGCTGGCCTTGTAAAATGAGCTCAGCAGTGTTCCCTCCTCTTTGATTTTTTGGAAGTTTTGAAAGATTTTAAGGATAGGCATTAATTTCTCTTTAAATGTTTGGAAGACATCACCAGGGACATCATCTTGTCCTGGGCTTCTCTTTGTTGGGAGGTTTCTGATTAGTAATACAATCTCCTTACTCATTATTACCAGTCTGTTGAGATTTTCTATTTCCTCATGATTCTAGGAATTTATCCATTTCTTCTAGGTTATACAATTTGTTGGCATATAGTTGCTTATAATAGTGTCTTATGATCTTTGTATTTTTGTGGTATCCGTTGTAATGTCCTTTTTTCATTCTTGATTTTAGTTATTTCAATCTTTTGTCAGTTTTCCTTTGTCTCCCCATTTGTAATATCAGTCACCTTCTCCAGTCTTTACCAACTGACTTTGGAAGAGAAATACCTTCCATCAGTTCTGCTAGGGGGTCTGAGGCTTCTATGGATACACCTATTTCACACTTCTTGCTCCCTCTTGTGGCAGAATTCTTAAGCTTGTAAGCCTTCTCTCAGTCTGGCAGTGCACCAGACGGCCTGCCAACATACTCCCTTTTGCTTTCCCAAATTTGTGGTCTCTTCCTGGCCCACAGATTGAAGACAGCTTTCTACACAAGCTCAGTAGCCACCTGCCAAAACTCACTCCCATCACTGTCAGGAGTGCACACAGAGAGCTGGCCACAGTAGCAATGTGTGTGGATGAGGTATGCAGTGGTGGGGGTGCTTGGGCTGGTTGGGGGCAGAAGAGAGGTGTCCCAAGGGCTTGTGGGCGGGTTTCTTGATGGAATCTGTGACACAGTTGGTAGGCTCCACATCCCTTTAATGCCCTCTAACAGTCCTATCATCTGCTGCTCTCCCATCTTCATCCTACCCCCTATCATGCAGTTCATGAATCAGTACACTGGAAAGTGAGAGCAAAACGGGCCTCCTTGGCAACATCCGACACAGCCGGGGAAGGTGGTGGTCCCTGACATAGTCTCACTTCTACAGAGGAAGAAATCACAGGCTGAAAAGGGCTTGCTTGGCACTGAGCTGTGCTGCCTTGGGGCAGGGTGATGCAGATAAAGACAAACTGTTCCTCTTACCCTTTACAAAGTGTCCACACTCACATTTTTTGTGGTAGTGGGGTGCTAGAAGCTCTGGGCTGAAAACCTGGACTTCCACAAGGCTCTCTCATCCGTGAGTGACTGTCAAAGGCAGTGTTTTCCAGAGGTTCCAGGACACAGCCAAGAGAAGCTGGATGAACACAGGCTGATGTAGGGTCCACAGCTGGAACTGAGGTCTGACTGGCTATGACGCGGCACACGGGAGGGCAAGACTCCTTCCCAGGTTAGCTGGTGTGTGGTGCTATTTCCTACAGCTACCTCAAAGGCGCTTTTGTCTGTGGATGAATTCTAAATTGCTATTATTGAGAGAAGGTTACCAGCCAGGGCTATCTTATTCAGCCATATTGGTTACACCACTGCCTCATGGATATTTTCCACTTTGGGTTATAATCCAATACTACTTTATTTATTTTGTTGCTCAAATTGTCCCAGCTTTGGCCCCTGGGAGTTCTTTCAATTGGCTCTTGCGTCACTTTGCTATACCCCTCCCCTTCATTGTGGTCAAGTATAATTTTCCAAAACTATAATTAAACCATAACTTTTGGGGTTTGTTAACTTCTTTCATGAATGAAATCACTTGCATTTTTATAGTTAAGCAGCATAATGGCCCTTTTAAAATGTCCGTGTCCTAATCCTTGGACCCTGTGAATATGTTACCTTTTAGGGCAAAAGGGAGAGCTTTGCAGGTGTGATTAATTTAAGGCTCTTGCAATGGCCAGATTAGCCAGGATTGTCCAGGTGGGCTACAATGTAATCATGGGGATCCTTATAAGAGAAAGAGGAAGGCAAGAGATCAGAGTTAGAGAGACTGGAAGACATTACACTGCTGGCTTTGAAGATGGAGAAAGGTGCTGAGAGCCAACAAAGGTAGGCAGCTTCTAGAAGGTGAAAAACAGAAGGGAATGGATTCTTCCCTAGAACCTCTAAAAAAAAACAAAAACAAAAACAACAACAACAACAAAAAAACATGTAACCTGGCCAAATCTTGATTTGGGCCCAGTGAAACCCATTTAGGACTCCTGACCCCCAGAACTGTAAGACAGTAAATTTGTGTCGTGTTACGGCACTCAATTTGCGGTAATTTGTTAGCAGCAATAGGAAATTGACAGAATCTCTCCTAAAGGGAATATATTTGGCTCTCATCAGTTTCCTATAAGGTAGCATTTAATTTTACAGAATCTGGGCTCTCATTGTGAGTCAAAATTCGTTCCCCTAGAGAGCTGGGTTGACCCCTGGGTGGGCTTGACTGGACAGTGCTTTCAGATCATGTTGAAAATACAAATAGTAATCCTTCTGCTTTATGTTCAAGTTTTGAATAACCTTTCCTAACATCTCTTTGCTCTGCTCTTAGGAACCCACATACTTCCATTCCTCCTGTCCTTCAAAAATCTCTTTAGAAACCAAGTCTGGACATCAGACAGCATCATTCCTGAAGCTGGAATCTGTAGGTGCATATTTCTGGTTTTCTGAAGTAGCATACAGTACATATAAACACACTCTCTTCATTCTACTCTCCCTCCATGATGACTGGCCCAGCTAGACTGGGGTTGATTTGTTCACAACCTTGTGGAAAAAAGAGTACAAAGTCACACACATAAATTTCTAAAATGAACCTCATAAAGGCAAAGGAAGAGTTGAACAGAGGAAGTAAAAATGTTAAATCAAAGTAGCATGAGCAAAGTAGAGATTTGACCTGAATCCTTCCAAAGCGGGGGAAAACTGCCCAAATATCAAATCTCATCATATGATAATGTCATTTCAAAGGCCTCACTGCGTAAGGAGCCCAAAGCTATCAAAGGCCCCGTGTAATGGGGTAATGTGCTCCTATACATCTACAGTGACACTGCGGTCTTCCAGAATCATGCTGCAAAAACAGCCTGTCCTCCAGACTCCAACTGTTTGCTTTCACATCCGTCCTGCGGGCCCCACATAGTGATGGGCACCACTTTATGGGCTCCTGCCACGGTGGGGTCTCCTTTCATCCCAGGGTAGACCCTCAGGTGCTACTATCCTGCATCTGGCTCCGCCCCAGCTGCCTATTGTTTTTTTGTTTTGTTTTGTTTTGTTTTTTTCCAACGTTTATTTATTTTTGGGACAGAGAGAGACAGAGCATGAACGGGGGAGGGGCAGAGAGAGAGAGGGAGACACAGAATCGGAAACAGGCTCCAGGCTCTGAGCCATCAGCCCAGAGCCCGATGCGGGGCTCGAACTCAGGGACCGCGAGATCGTGACCTGGCTGAAATCGGACGCTTAACCGACTGCGCCACCCAGGCGCCCCACAGCTGCCTATTGTTAAGAACCCCCCCCACCCCCACCCCCCGCGGGGCGCCTGGGTGGCGCAGTCGGTTAAGCGTCGGACTTCAGCCAGGTCACGATCTCGCGGTCCCTGAGTTCGAGCCCCGCGTCAGACTCTGGGCTGATGGCTCAGAGCCTGGAGCCTGTTTCCGATTCTGTGTCTCCCTCTCTCTCTGCCCCTCCCCCGTTCATGCTGTCTCTCTGTCCCAAAAATAAATAAACGTTGAAAAAAAAGAAACCCCAGATGACCTAGAACAATGGTTTTCCAACTTAAGCATTCATCAGCATCACCTCTAAAACACAGATTTCTGGGCTCCACTCAGAGTTCCTGATCCTGTGGGTCAGGGTAGGGCCCGAGAATGTGCATTTTTAGTAAGGTCCTAGCAGATGCAGCTGCTGCTGTTCTCCAAGTACTTTGGAGAAGTGCTACCAGTCTGTGAGAAGGGACTTCCAGGGTGATGGAAATGTTCCATATCTTTATTGGCACATGTTTACTCTGGTGCATACATTTGTCAAACTCATCAAACTGTCCACTTAAAATGAGTGTATTTTACTGTGTGTAAATGATGCTTTAATAAAATTGATTTAAAACTTTTAAAAATTAATGGAATCATGTGCTCCTATAAATCTGCAGTGATATATCTGGTCAATCGTAATTCATTAATTATTTATTGAGTCCCTTTTTGGTGACATGCACTCCGGTAAATTCTGGGAATATATGGGGATAGAAGATGATCCTGAAATTTCTCCTAGATGCCAAGAGGTTCACTGCCAATTACAATATTATATACTAAATGGTAGAATAGGAGAAAATCAAAGCCTCATAGGAGATTCCACTAGAAATTAACACTCTCTCCCGATCACCATTCTTCTTTACAAAACGTACCTAGTCCACGGTCATGGCAGAGAAGGGGACATGAGGCACCATCCAGCTTCCATCCCCTGGGCCACAGCTGACTGGAGCAATTGTGACCCCTGACTCAAGCTGAATAGGTCCAGGTGTTTGGG
The DNA here is from genome assembly GCF_018350175.1 of Felis catus. Taxonomy (NCBI): domain Eukaryota; kingdom Metazoa; phylum Chordata; class Mammalia; order Carnivora; family Felidae; genus Felis; species Felis catus. The sequence continues at coordinate 464,819 of NW_025408497.1, read as the reverse complement.
ATGGGGAGTTGGACATTGAGCCAGGTGGCTGTGGGAGCCACAGAGTTTAGGACTGAGGGAGCCACGTGTAAGCAAGGGAGGATAACTAAGGAGACCAGCAGGGAAACAAGAGACGAAGGTCCTGCAGACCTAGGTAGATGGCCAACATGGTTCTGGTTCCTCGGAGGCCCAGCTGTGTGTACCCTTTCCACAGAGCCCTGGGAGTCTCCTGGAGCCGTGATTCTCAATTGCAAATGTGCAGAAGAATCATCTGGCCAGTCCTTCAGGCTCCTGGTAAAGCAGGTAGGCATGGCGTAGCGATGGGGACTTGCAGAAAACACCCAGGTGATCCTGATGTGAGTAGTCTGTAGATTACAGACTATTTTGAGAGAGAGCATGAGCGAGCGGGGAAGGCAGAGAGACAATTGCAAGCAGGCTCCACACTCAGCTCAAACCTTGACGCAGGCCTTGCACTCACGAACTGAACCGTGAGATCATGACCTGAGCCGAAATCAAGAGTTGGACGCGCAATCGACTGAACCCCTAACTTAAACCTCTTTCATGGGGGTCTGGTTCTTAGAATCAAAAAGCTCTAATTAAGGCAGTTCACATTGCCAAATTTGGGAAATCAAGAAAAGCCTGACACAAAGTAAGATGTGCGCCTTCGGTGATGAGAGTGAATCAGGGAAGTGAAGTGCGTAGGTGTGCAAGGCTGGGGAGGGGGCTTGGGAGGAGGGAGGGGGAGGAGTTGTGCGAGAGACCTAAGTGCAATCTCGAGGGCTTTTGGCAGCCATTTTCTATTTTCTCTCAGACCCTTTTTCTCTCTAACTTCTCTGACCTTTCTAGAGTCAAAACCCAGCATGTTAAAAGAGCATGTAATGTAAAAGCCTACAAGGAAAGAGTTTTGGGCTTTCAGCCCTAGGACTGGGCGTGGGATGCCTGCCAGGAGCCACTCTGTGTGAGACCTGAGAAAGCCTGGAAGTGTGAGGGTGCAGACATCCAGGAGGCAGCCTGGCCTCGAAGGGGGACAAGAGCCCATGGACAAAAAGACTCCCCTTTTCCTCCCCACAGGTAGAAAATTCTAAGGTGCATTTTATATGGCATCTCAAAGCATCCCCAGTGGGACAGAGATCCGGTTGCCCACAGGTGATGGTCTGCACCCTTCTTCCCTAGTCACACAATCCCCGCTCAGGCTCATGGAGACCTCTTCCCAAAATAAACCATGGACACCCTTGTCTTCTCTGCTGTAGGGGAAGCCCAAGCTATGACAGGCAAACAGCCATAACGAGGAAAGACAAGAATTAAAGTCAGAAAAAAAATATTAGAAGGGCTTGTCACCCCCTCCTGGTCTTCTTACCTGGAATGTAAACGGGGCTCGTTTGGGCCCCCAGGACTCTCACTTTTTCCACTTGGTTCTAGATATTCCCTAGAGGAGACTCCTAGTTCTCTCTGGAGTCAGCACATACTTTACCCTGGAGATCAGCACTTCCAATCCTGCTTGTGTTCAAGGTCAGATGAAAGTTCCCTGAGTATAGCTCGACAGAGATGACTTAGATGAAGTCGTAGGTGATTGTGTGGGAAGCCAGCTCCTTTGGACAATGACCCAAGGCTTTGAGAGCAGCGAGTGGCACCCAGCACGGGGCAGGGGGGTGGGGGCACTCCACCCTCCCTCACAATGGATGCTCACCCACTCTTGGGGTCGGGCCGGGCCCTAAGGCTGAAGAAGGCACTTTGATTTCTGCCTCTGAGACCCTCAGTGGCTTCATAACACAACGAACTTCTTGGCAGAAAAACTTCCCAGTAGCCTCTTCCAGTCTTTGTGTTGGTTTCTTTGCTCCCCCCCCCCCCACCCAAGCCCTGCCCTCACCCCCTCCCTTCGCATCTCTTTTAATTGGTTTGCCTGAAGAATGTTCTTCCTACTTCAAGCCCCCATCACCACTTGCCTGAAGCCTGGTTACACCTTCCTAGCTAACATGCTTTTACTGATAGTCTCCACCTAGTAAATATCTCATGCAACTTTTTAAAAAATTGTGAGTCAGATCATGTCACCTCTCTGCTTATAATAATACACTGGCTTTCCATTGTCCTTAGAATAAAATACAAACCAGGGGCACCTAGGTAGCTTAGTCAGTTAAGCGTCCAACTCTCGGTTTCAACTCAAGTCATGATCTCACGGTTTATGAGTTCAAGCCCCACATAGGGCTCTGTGCTGACAGTGCAGAGCCTGCTTGGGATTCTCTCTCTCTCTCTCTCTCTCTCTCTCTCCGCCCCCTCCCCCCCCGCCGCCTCTCTGCCCCTCCCCAGGCGTTCTCTTTGTCCATCTCTCAAAAATAAATAAACTTAAAAAAAATTTTTTAAGGAATAAAATACAAAAAACTTTAAAAAAATGAATAAAATACAAACCTTCTACAAGACCCTCCGTAATATAATCTTGCTTCATCATGCCCTCCCCTGCTCTCTAGTTCCAGCCACACCCACCCATTTTCCATTCCTAAAACCCTCCTGGCATGCTCCTACTTCCTGGCAAGTACATTAGCCATGCCCTCTGCCTGGCAATGCTCTCCCCCCAGAGGTTCACATGGCTGGCTCCTTCTTGGCCTTCTGGCTCAGCTGAAAGACAGACTCCAAAAACAGTATTTCTTCCAGAGCTAATCCAAAGTAACACTCCCTCTCCAAATAACACTGTCTCAATCACCTACGTTATGATCCCCAGGGTCACTCACACAGTTGCTGTAGACACTTAACAAATGTTTCTTGAATGACTAAATGGATGAATGAACCCAACTGCAGGTTGTGAAATTTGTACATGTTTGGGGCACATTAGTTACTTCACTTATTATTCTGAGCTACTTTCTCACTTAGATTCTTCAGATGCAAGAGGAGTTTGTAAATAAGAGACTAGGGTTGGTCTTTCCACTCAAGTACACATTTCCTGGCTATAGCTCCACTGATACCTGCTGCTGTTAGGAGAGAGACACATTTGAGCTGGAAGCAGAAATAAATCCCTTCCCCATCCTCCTGCATCCCTATCACCAGCCATTACCTCCCACTGACACAGCCTAATCAGAAGCCAGCTAAAAGTGAGGGTGACAGATGTAGCTTGTAGACTTGTATCCCGCATCCCAGTTCAGAGGAGAGGGAGATGGGCCTGGAGATGAGAATCAAAAGATGAATAACCAGGGGCGCCTGGATGGCTCAGTCGGTTAGGGATCCGACTTCGGCTCAGGTCATGATCTCACAGTGTGTGAGTTCGAGCCCTGCATCGGGCTCTGTGCTGACAGCTCGGAGCCTGGAGCCCGTTTCCGATTCTGTGTCTCCCTCTCTCTCTGACCCTCCCCCGTTCATGTTCTGTCTCTCTCTGTCTCAAAAATAAATAAACATTAAAAACAAATTTTTTTTATTAAAAAGATGAATAACCAGCAGAGTGTTGAGCTTATTAATTCAACAGAGATTACCAAGGGGCTGCAAACCTCAGGTTACCTCACAGGTTAGTTTTTCCAAGATCCCTCCTCTGTGGGAACAATCATCAGGAATCCATCCACATATTCAGAAAAGCAGAAAACAAGAAGTATTACTGTATTGGGGGAAAAAAAGAAAACACCTTCACCGCAAGCAAAGTCCATAAAATTACAAATGAAAAAAAGTCAGAATAATTAAGCACCAAAATGTTCAGTCATGAGTAAGTTCAGTGGGCAGAATGGTGGTATCAGATTACTCTGTTGAGAAGGCAGACTGGGCATTTGCAAAAAGGATGCAGAAATGAATCCAGCCCCACAAGAAGATGAGAGAAGTAGCTTCGTAGCCCTGTAGCATGGTGCTTGGAACCTTCAAGGCTACTGAAATGCTTCAGGTAAAATAAGGCCAAAGCCAATTAACACACAGAAAGCTGAAATGGTGGGGAGGGGTGAGGGGGGAGGAGCTTTGGGCGGCACTCAAGGATTCGTGTGGGGTAGCCATTTCCAGAAGAAAGCACATCCCTATACCTTCTACTTGGCTATCCTGAGCCCGTGGCTGTTGCTAAAGTCACAAAGTGGTGTTGAAGCTCCCTCCAGCCATCATACCTGTGTTCTGGGCAGCGGCAGAAGGATGACAGAAAGGCAAAAAGAGCATGCGTCCCGTCTGAGTCAGCTCCCACCTGGGACCCTCCCAGAAGCTCCACAAAACACACGTACACTTCACCAGCCAGCACTTGCTCCCACCGCCATATTGAACAGGGCAGGAGAAAGGGAAAGGTAGTCTCTCAGCAAAGCATACTACCGCCTCAAGGAAAACTGGGGGTCTGTTACTAAGAATGGAGGAGGCGGAAATCAGGTAAACCACTGGCAGTGGTCACAGACACGAAAGATGCGGCTTCCCAGTTAGCCCGGGGAAGAGTGCTGGAAAGAAAGATACTCAGTCTCCCCTGACAGGCACACCTTGCCTGTACTTGCTACTCTCCACACCTACCCGGGGTGTGCGTCGTGAGGGATCAAAAGGCACCACCCCAGGGGGGTCTGTCCACGTCATCATCAGACGTACCCTCTGCTCCACTAATTACTTGAGGTAAGCGAGTGCCTGCTACCCACAGTGGTCTGAAGGAACATACAGTTTTTGCTGACCTGCTAATTTACCACGGATCACCCAAACTCTATAGAAATTTGGACAATGAATTCCAGACCTCAGAGCCAGCAGGTATAAGGTTACTAATACTGCCTTACCGCCTGAGTGGTCAGCAACAATTCAGCATTGTGAATAATTAATAATGATACAATAACATCAATAACCATCTTCCATTGATTGCTGACCATGTGCCAAGCATTGTGCCGGGCATTTTCCCCCCAGAGACTTGCTTTGGAGTATTAAATATGACAATGCATCCCACAGCCTCAGAAAATGTTTAGATTAATCTCTTATTTGACATCATCCAGTTAGTAAGTGGCAGGGTAAACCCAGGTCTTCCTGGCACCAACTCCCATGATTTTTTCTAGTAACTGCCATTGATTTAGGCTAAGTCATGTGTCAAGCCTTTGTGTCAGTTAAAATATAGGTTCTTGGTTTTTAACAAAGACCAGGTAAGAGTTGTTCAGTTAAGTTCTGGTTCAAATTCAAGTTCAAGTAGAGGGTGTTCGGGCAGGGGCAGGGGCTGGTAGTGTAGCTGTGCTCCATACAGAGAGGGAGGGACCTGGACCTCTTTAACCTTCATGCTCTGCCATCTCCTGGTGTTGGAAGTCATAAGAGAGGATGTGACTGCTGGGTGACACTTAAGCTGGACCCAGACCATCAGTGGCTCCATAAGCATCCTGCTTCCACCCCCCACCGCCACTGTCCTTGGAATATACGTTCTGCCTAGCATTCCCTCAGTAGGAGCCATTTCAAGGACTCAGCCTTCAGAGGGTGCAGTGGTCTGCCTCCTTCTTCCATTTCTTCTTGACCTCCATTTAAGGGGGCCAGTTTCGGATTTCACCTGGGGAACTCCCAAGGTCGCAAGCCAAAGACTGGATTATTGCCCTCATCCCCATGTTTGAAGATGTCTCATTACCTCTTCCTTGTTCCAGAGCTTAAGGCAAGGAGAGAAGAACAAATAGAAGGTGTTTCCTTCTAATGGGAACAACTAGAACCTGCACCCACCACTTCCTCTCCCATTCATGGAGGTGGATTAGGTGGAACTTGGTCACATGGCCATACCAGACACAAGGGAGGATTGGAAATGTAGTCCCTACCATGGCAGCCAGAAGCCCAGAGAAAACCCAAAGGGTGGGGGTTGTTACTAATAGGAGGAAGGGAACAAAAACTAGACTCTGCCATATTCCTGGATTGCATCACATGAAGAAAGGAACAATCTGATCTTCTGGTTCAGAGGGAGAGATGGGCACTGCCCCCACCAAGACCACACAAAATGGGGAACCCCCCCAGTGGACCGAGGGAAGGTTGGAAGTGGGACAACCCAAAAGTATAACAGCTGTAGTGCTCAGTAATTACATTTGGAAAGAAAAGCAAACCTTAAGAGGTGGCAGGAAAACAAGCTGTTATCATCATAAGAGAAACGTAAGTCCTGGCTCATCATGTCACCCAAGCTGCATTTATCCTTTCCTGTTTTTGGTTCACAATCCTTTTTCAAACCCTCCTTCCTCAGAGAACACAGGGCTGGTAAATTTTGGGTTTCTGAATGGAGGAAGTGGTGGCTGGTTCTGTGTGGAAGCACCCACTGCAGCTTTTCCCTCTGGACCCAGACCCAGGGGTAGTAGACATCTCAATGGACCTCAGATGCCTGGAGCCACCAAACAAACAGCCCAATGTGGAGGGCTAGGCAGGCCTGGCATTTATCCCAAATTCATGACCAACACATGCAAGATGACCTCCCTTAGGCCTCCCTCTAGGTGCCTGGGAACAATTCTAGGTCAAGCAAGGATTCACAAGACCCAGACTAAGCCCTCAAAAGTCCTCTCACTGTTAATTATGTACACAATCATACTATACCCTCCATAAATGGTGGCGCTAGGCCTGCCTCTACACATATTGACTGGTTCTAACATCCACGTAGCAGCTGCTGCCAGCACTCTTTCCCTTCTCCTTACTGCTTCCGGACTTACTTCTCCTTACTGCTACATTGCCCTGCTCCCAACCACCACACCTGCATTCGTTTCTCTGCCAGGGCTTCCTCGGGCTGATGGTCCTACTTTGCCAGGCACAGGATACAAGGGAAGCCTGTAGGAATTATCACTCTTCCTCCCAGAAGCAGCCCTCAAATGGTGAGGCTATACACCTCAAATGGGTGTATAAACACCCCAGCTCCCTCACCCGTTGGATGAGACCACTGCACTGGGCTGCACGATGCTGCATGTAGGGACTGTGCTGGTTTCCAAGTTTCCACAGTGGGATGGAGCTCTCCTAGCCCATGGTGGCAGTTGGATGGATAACACACTTTCTGTGGGCCTTCTGTTCCTCGTCTCATTTCCTGACTTCCTGCTGTTTCTTGCACTTTCCAAATACACTGCTTGCAGTCTACCTCAGGATACGCTTCTGGACGGACGCAAGGAAGGCCAGCACTGAGAGGTAAGTTACAACAGGCTGGCACAGGCTTTGGAGTCAGCCGGACCCAGGTTTGGATTCTGGCTTCATCACTTACTAGCTGAGTGATGCTGGGAAAACTATTGGACATGCGAGTGCCTCCATTTCCTCATCTGTAACATGGGGCTAATTATACCAACCTTGCAGGACTGTAAAATTTCAAATAAAGCAGTTCCTCTAACATCCCTAGCATTGGTGATAGTACGTTACTGGCACTTAAGAGTCAGCTTCTGGTCTTTCTCAGGTCCGTGTTATGAATGAGGACAATGAGGCTCAGGAAAGGTTTCCTAACTTGTGTGAGATTATAAATGGAGTTAAATGATGGATCTTGGGTTCAAACACAATATATTTTTGGTTACAAATCTACTTATAACTTTCCCATTTAGTCTTATATATTTACACCAGGGTCTAAGTTTCCTCATTTGATGCCAAAAATCTTGCTAAATTTCAAATGCCCAGGTCTTCCTTCCACGCTGTGCTATGCAGACAACACATCTGGTTTCTGATTCTCAGAGATTCCCACATTCTAGTGCCATTCACACCCTTTGCTATTTATGTCCTCTGTCTGGGGGCATGGCTCTCCCTCCCTCATCCAGCTGTGACACTCTTCTACTTTGGGCATAAAGCTTTTTACAAGTTCACTTCTGATTAAAACAGTGTGACTAAAAATAGATAAACACCCAGTGGAAGAAAGATGATGGGTAACTTAAGGCAGAGCAAATGTCCAGGAAGTGTTTTACCCTCAAACACAAGTGAGGCACCTTCTGCATTTTCCCTATTTACCTTTGAGGAGAGCGCTCAGAGCGTCAAATGTGGGGGCAACGCTGCTGAGCCCCTGCTTGAATGACAGAGTGGAGGCCCTGAAAGGGAAGAGGTACTGAACATTTCCAAATTCACTCCTTTAACTAACAGTGTTGTGTTACCCCACAGCCAGCTAAGTCCACACAGTGGCAAAGCAGAGGCACAGACAAAAAGGAAAACTGAAGTCATGCTGTTAAACTTACCCAGATTTTTATAATTAGAAATCTAGAAAGGAGTTATTTTCTTTCAGCATGCATTTAAATTTGGGGTCATTTTAAAAATATGATTTCAGGGGCGCCTGGGTGGCACAGTCGGTTAAGCGTCCGACTTCAGCCACGTCACGATCTCGCGGTCCGTGAGTTCGAGCCCCGCGTCGGGCTCTGGGCTGATGGCTCAGAGCCTGGAGCCTGTCTCCGATTCTGTGTCTCCCTCTCTCTCTGCCCCTCCCCCGTTCATGCTCTGTCTCTCTCTGTCCCAAAAATAAATAAACGTTGAAAAAAAAATTTAAAAAAAAAATGATTTCATTGGGGCACCTGGGTGGCTCAGTCAGTTAAGCATCAGACTTTGGCTCAGGTCATGATCTCACTGTTCGTGAATTCAAGTCCCACTTCGGGCTCTGTGCTGACAGTGTGCAGCCTCCTCAGGATTCTCTCTCTGTCTCACTCTCTCTGTGTTCCTCCCCTCTCTCTCTCTCTCAAAATAAATAAATATACATATATATACATATATATATACATATAAACATGTATATATATACATATATACATATATATACATATATATATACATATATATACATATAAAGAAATAAATATACATATATACATATATATACATATGTATAAATATATACATATATATTTTATTTAAATGTATATATATATATATACACTCATAAGCATACACACACACACACACACATTTATGTATACACACACACACACACACACACACACACACACACATAGGACATAAACTTTCAGGGGATGGACTTTGAAAAGTCCTAGGTGTGACCTGTATCTACAGTAGGTGACCAGCTTCGTCTGGTTTGCCTGGGATTTCCCCAGATTTAGTACATCCCAGGAGAGTTCTCAGCCCTGAGGCAACCAGGTTGGTTGGTCACCTATTAGAAAACAAGCTTGATTCTCAAATCTCCTTTTTTTTTGCACATCTCCTCAGGCAGTTTAAATCAATCCACCAATCACATTGCAGGGGTTCTGACTGCTTCTTGCAGAATACCCCCATTAAATCGTCCCCACTTTAAGAATCCATAAGGATCAAAAAAAAAAAAATTAAAAAAAAAAAAAAAAAAGGAAAAGAAAAGGGGCTCCTGGGTGGCGCAGTCGGTTAAGCGTCCGACTTCAGCCAGGTCACGATCTCGCGGTCCGTGAGTTTGAGCCCTGCGTCGGGCTCTGGGCTGATGGCTCAGAGCCTGGAGCCTGTTTCCGATTCTGTGTCTCCCTCTCTCTCTGCCCCTCCCCCGTTCATGCTCTGTCTCTCTCTGTCCCAAAAAATAAACGTTGAAAAAAAAAATTTTTTAAAAAGAATCCATAAGGATCTTCTATTGAAGAAATCAGAAATTCAGACACCTATGGGGCAAGACTTCAGTGAATGAAAAAGGTCATTTGCACAAAAGCTTTCCATCTATTCTTTACTTACACAAGGAATATACCCCCATTCTTCTGGACGCTTACAGCCCATTCAGTCCCTAACCTTCCCTCTTTCGATAGTCATGGGATGGACAACTATTTCTCTACGGAAGAAAACTGCCCAAGCATGATGAAAAACAAGGGCAATTCTCATTTGGCCTCAGTGGTAAGGCCACGGTTTTCTTACTCTGACTTCCTCCTGAAGCTGGCCTTGCACAAGGATTCAACTGCAACTAAGGTATTTCTCTGAGAGGTCATCCCAGGGACCACCAGTGGGAGAGTGGGGAAATGAGAAAAGCAATGAAACGCCATAAAAAGGGGAGTGTCCTATTAAGTCAACTATTGCTACGGGTGACGGGAGATGAACCCTATGGCAAAACTCTCGAAATAGGTGTAGAATAACACCTCAGTTGTCTCACCAGATGGGCAAGGGAGCTCAGGTGTCTGTGCACTGAACCCATCATCATTGGAAAGGTGGGCATCAAATCCCTGGCACTCACCCCCAGTCAGAGAGAGTCCTCAGCAAGATGAATGCAGGTGCTGGCAGCGGGAGGTCAGGCTGGCCTGCACTGAAATGGAAGGGCAAGTCTATGGGCTGGGCACCAGTGACACCTGCTGCAGTAATCAACGATGGAACCCATGGGCCGCCATCACTCAGAACTAGCCAACTGTTGCCAGGAGGGAATGCAGCCAGTATTGTTAGAGCTTCTGAATTTTTAAAAGAAACCTGGAATCCAAAGGTTTTTTTTGCAGAATCTGCTGATTCGTAATTGCCGATGATTAATTCAAATATTTTTTTAAATGCTCTAGGGGCTAACTAAGCTCTCTATAGGCAGAATTCAACCTGCGAGCAAACAATTCACAGGCACTAACCCAGGTGAACCCCCTTATTCTACAGATGGGGAAAGCAGCGCCCTAGACGGAACTGATGTAAAGACCAGACTGCTACACCCAGTTCCCCGTAACTGCCAGCCAAGGAGCCCAGGTTTTCTCCTGACCCACTGTGCTGCCTTCACTAGCAAACTTCCCTCCTCCCTCCACACGTCCATCCTCAACTGGCCGCAGCCTGATCGCTGCCCTCCACTGCACTCAGAGCAAACGAAGTCTTGTTCTTTCCCTCAACTCATTACAATATTTAGTATCACTAGAGAGAAATCAGATTCCTTGTGATTCTTAACTTCACAGAAAGTTACACAGCGCTTATTTCTAAGTACTTTATATATAATTCTCTTGATTCTCAAAGCAACCCTATGATGTAAGGACCATTATTTTCCTAATCTTAAAAGAAAACCATGGCACAGAGAGATTAGGATGTTTGCCTGCATTCGAATAGTTAGTGGCAGAGCAAGGAGACAAATTCCAGGCAGTTAGCTCCAGAGTCCATGGGCCTAACCACCACTCATTCTATACTCACTGTCTCTGAACTACCTACCTAGTTAGGCGTTTAAAATATCCTGATTGGGAGGCGCCTGGGTGTCTCAGTCATTAAGTGTCTGACTCTTGATCTCAGCTCAGGTCACGATCTCATGGTTCGTGAGTTTCAGCCCTGCGTCGGGCTCTGCGCTGTTGGGATTCTCTGTCTCCCTCTCTGTCTGCCCCTCCCTGTTCATGCTCTCTCTTTCAAAATAAATGAAAAAAACTTTTAAAAATTATTTACATAAAATAATAAAAATAAAAATTAAAAATAAATAAAATATCCTGACTGGTGGTCCTTTCCCCCATTATAATAGGAGTTAGCAAACTACTAGACCCATCAGCCAACTCCTGCCTATTGCTTGTTTTCCTAAATAAAGTTTTACTGGGATTTAGCTTCCCCCATTATTTTATGTATTGTCTGTGACAATTCTTGCCCTAGAAAGACAGAGTTAAGTAAGTGAACACAGACCATATGGCCTGCAAAGCCTCATACATTTAGTCCCTGGCCCTTCACAGAAAGTTTGCTGACCCCTGCATTCTGGACTCGCCAAGCATTCCTGATGGCAGGTTTCTTGATTATGTTGCTGAATCATAATGCAGAAAATCCTCTAATCCCCCCAAAGCCTTAGCATACACAGTGGTGAATTCACAGGTTAGAGTTCCAGAAACTGCAACTGTGCAGAATATATCTGGGAATCTAGGAATCAGCAAAAGTACCCTCAGAACCCCATTTAAGGAAAAAGATACCCGTAAAAAAGGTAGACACCTAATCTTGCATACTTAACTCAGCGAAAGTCTTTAAAGCAAGGGGACAGACACAAATACCCAAACTGAGGCAGAGAGGAGAACGAGAGCAAGAGGCAACTCTCATAAGAGCTATCAACAAGCATGCCTCATGGAGAGACAGGGGTTCAAATCCCAGCTCTTCTGCTTACTACCACTTTCTTAAACTTCAATTTTCTCACCTGTAAAACAGGAAGAATAATCTCATTTCTTGGGGGCTAGGCAGATTAGCCAAGACTATAATGTGCATGAAGTTCCCAGCACCCCACGTGGGGTTTGCTGACTACTTGGAGAAACCGTGTGATTAGGACTACCAATTACTGTTAGAGAATAAAAATCGGTGTTTATTTATACAGAGGCACTCAGCTCCACAATTCAGCTGTCAAAGAGTAACAGGATGATGGCAAGGAACAAAACGCGGTGTTTGTCATGAGGAGCCCAAATCCGGGAACCATCTACCCACATTTATATACTCCATGTAAAAAAAGTAAAAAAGCATGTGCCATGTTTTCATCAAAAATAGTTCGAGCAAAAAAATGTGGGTAGGCAGAGGTAAGCTGTAATCACCTGGAAAAATCACTTTTCCTTGACAACCCCAGATAAATGAAACTGTATAAGAAGTGAGAAGAAGAAAGTCTGCCTTGTATACTCTGAAAGAGGACACAGTTGCACAGCCCCCCTTATCATTATAGTGAAAGTATTTACCGAATAGTATGAACACTTGTCGACAATCTATCAACTTTTAAATAGCCTTTATCTTGATCATTTTCAAATCTTCTCACTGAGGTCTAAAAAAAGACTAGCGATAGTTTTCTGGTATGCTTTTTCCAGGTGTAATTAAGCCTTCCTGCTACAAAGTACGAGAACCACTCGTGATCTAAACAGCTCAAAGCAGCTGAATCGCTGCAAAAAAGTGATTTCTTACTCTTCATTTGTTTGAATCAAACTTTGGCCTTGAGATAACGGGACACTCCCCTTTTTGTAGGCAGTGACAATTCAGCTGGATTGAGAACAGGAAGGTATATAACACACTTTTTTTTTTCACTTCAAAATGCATTGAATTAATTTAGCACAGTTGGAGCAAATTACCATGCTATGTCCTCAATTTACATCTTATGGCCCCACTGGGCTGAGGCTCTACGTTGTTCCCAGTCTAGGGGCACATGGTATTCATTACTTGATCAGGATCTTGCATTTCAACTTGTCCATTTAAATGGATGCAATTAGTTCATTTGTGATGGCCTCAAATACCCTTATCTTTCCCAGCTTCTCAAAAAAGCTACGCTACCCTAATGTTTTGATCTTTGCCTCAATACTGAAAGGTTACTTGATGACAAGTTATGCCAAATATTATTTTTACTGCACAGCAAATAATTTTACTGAATTGTTCCACCAACACACTGCTGATAAGGAAGCCCTTTGTAAATGCACTTATTTTAAACACATTTATCTGGGACTTAAAAACAATTAAAAAAATGAGAATAATACAACAGGGGCAGATAAGGCACACGGGCACACATTGTACATTGTACATTGTACATTGTGGGATGGCTCGTAGCGTAAAGGGTTAGGATGGAAGCAACCTCAAGTGTCACCAGCCACTTGACAAACTCAGAGAGATAATTAACACAGATCAGGTCAGTTGGCGGCTGAGATGAGATTAGAACTGGCCTTCCTGTTTCTCAACCCCTTTTTCTCCCCAGCTCCTCCTTCATCTGGCATAATTGTACCATGTATTAAACCTGGATGAACCAGGACCAGGGTGGCTCTGTGAGCTTTGCACCTCCCTTTCGGGTTGCATATGGTCCTCCTGCTCTTTTACAATGACCGTATTGATGGGATGGGCTCGGTCAGATCCAACAAGGGAAGCCTGGAAACAATCCTCAGGCTGCGTCCATTGTTGGGTCCCCTACCGACGCTGTTGGCTCTTATAAGCACCAGCTGGAGGATGGATGCTGGTATTCCAGAAAGACCTTTTGAATCAGGCGGGGCTGTGACTGGCCCCATGCTGTGGCGGAGGCATAATTATTTCCAATAACTGTCTATCTAGGCTAGTTGGTGATTTCCAAAGGAAAGCGCCTCCTTGTTGTAACAAAACAGCCAGTGTTTATTTGGGTGGAGGGATGCATTTTTGAACTTATTTCTAATTTATGGTCACAATGCCAAAAACTCTGGTCTGTTAATAACTTATCTAGCAAGGCAGCAAGAAAAATAAACTTGTATAAATAACAATGAAGGATACACCACCTGACAATGTTGGATGTTTGCTGAGGATCTGTTTCAGGGGGCAATACTCTCATTTGAAGCACGATGGGCCATACGAAGCTCCTGGGAGGTATGCTCTCAGGAGAGAAAGCTAGACCTCTCAGGCTGAAACTGTCAGGGATCACAAAGAGCAGAGTCTCTCGCAGGATTGTGTCAAACAGCCCAGACTCTGTTCCAAGTTCAAATTCCGGGTCTGTCACTTACCAGCTGGGTGCATTTTGAACAAGTCACACAGCCCCTCCAGGCCTTGGTTTCTTCCTCTGTAAAGTGCGGGGTACTGTGGGTCACCGTGGAGATGGGTGCCACACACTGTACAAAAAGCACATGGCAAATGCCTGGCACTTCTGGAGACTCAAGAAAAGGGGGACTATTATTTCTAGGCAGGGGCCTATTCTTTGAAGAAACTGGTTATTCTCTCTTTTTTGTTTTTAATGTTTATTTATTTTGGAGAGACACAATGAGAGAGAGAGATCGTGAGCAGGGGAGGTGCAGAGAGAGAGACACACACACACACACAATCTGAAGCAGGCTCCAGGTTCTGAGCTGTCTGCACAGAGCCCAACGTGGGGCTTGAACTCACCAACCACATGATCATGACCTGAAGAGAAGTCAGTCACTTAACTGACAGCCACTCAGACGTCGCCAGGCAGGTTATTCTAACTGAACGTTCCAGACTAATTCTGTGTTGATCCCATTACTGTGGAAATCTCCACTTTGCATATAGAGGCATTTTCTAGAGCCTTCCTTATTATTCACACCTTTCCTCCTGCTTGGCAAGCCTGTCTTGGAACTCTCCACTTGCTGCCACACATCTTTCAGGCCAAAGGGAAACATCCCCCTCCTCCCCTCCTGCCATCCTGCTGCAGCGGCTCTGGGCAGACCTGCACCTGTACTTGAACCTCTCCCTCCCCGCCAAGCTTTCTCTGCAGACCTCCCTGGCCCACTCACATCCTCTCTCCCCAACTAGATTAAGCTCCTGGGAGGCAGGGGATTACCTTACCCATCTCTGACCCCTCCACAACACCCAGCACATGTCCACGAACCTTCTAGGTTCTCTGATCCCGTGCTAGGCACAGTATGGTCCACAGATGAGCATCAGAAGCATCACCTGAGAGCTCGTCAGACTCTCAGGCTCCCACCCAATATCTATTGAATCAGAATCTGATCCCCAGGGGATTCAAGAGCACCATGCTGGAGACACATTCTCTAGTCTGGTATTTCCCAGACTTCCATCATTGGCAGATTCCCTTTGGGGGTGTAGCCATTTTTCAGCACCACCCACACTCTGTTACTAACAAATATTTTAAAATTATTTTACATTGACATTATGTAAATGTCATATCCTAAGCCTTATCCTAAGCGGTAATATGCAGTCTGTCAATAGTTTATTCAGCAAGGCAGAATGAAATACATTCTTTAATAAGTGTTGAAGGTCTAAGTGGAAAAAAAATATGTTGGTGCACATTAAAACAAACAAGCAACCATCAAAGTAAAATAATTCTCCATCTATCATCTAAGATTAACTCAAACATCACCAGGGGTACGCCTAGCCCACTTCGGCAAACACAGCCCTGGGCTATTTTGTAGCTGAATTAGAAGACATCTCCACAATTCCAGACCCTGTGTCCCTGGTCTGGGTCTGCTCCCACCCACCACAGTTGCCTTGTGAGGTAGATGCATTTGTCTGCAAAACACAGATGGTTTTGGAAGATGGTGGGAGGCAAAAAATCTGGGTTCTGGCCCTGTACCATCCCTTAATAACTTGCCAAATCACATCTCTCTTTGGGACTCATTTTTGTGGGTTAGCTGATCTCAAGTTTCCCTTTCGGATCTCACAAAAGGACATAATACCTGAGAGCAGAGGCTCTGCAGTCAGAACGACTTCGGGTTGAAATTAAGTCTCCATGATTTGCTAATTTCACCAAGTCTCCATTTTCCTCATCTATAAAATGGGAGTGATAAACGTACATAACACCTATATCAGAGGATTTTTGCAAGCATAAAGAAAAGGATGGCTGAAAAATGCTTAGACTGAAATCTAGCACATAGTGTCCAATAAAAAAATATAGCTATTAATGTTTTTTCTTGGCCTCCAAAATAATAATAGCTAATATTTGTGGGGTATTTAATATGTAGCAGGCACTGTATGAGGCACTTTACACTGTCATTTTATCCTCACAATAACCCAATGAGGTAGGAACTCCTACTCTCCCCATTTTATAGATGAGAGAAGTGAGGCACAAAAAAGGGTAAGCCACTTGCTCAAAGTCCTACACTCCATAGGTGGTGCAACTGGACTTGAG
The DNA here is from genome assembly GCF_018350175.1 of Felis catus. Classification (NCBI taxonomy): domain Eukaryota; kingdom Metazoa; phylum Chordata; class Mammalia; order Carnivora; family Felidae; genus Felis; species Felis catus. The sequence goes on along the minus strand of NW_025408497.1, from coordinate 448,576 downwards.
GGCAGGTCATCTGACTCGAGAGCCAGTGTCCCTAACCCAAACTCAGTCTGTCTTTCTGTAAAATACTGGTCAACACATAGACTTTGTCAATTCAACAAATATGATGGGATCCTGGCAAAGCAATTCCCAGCACAGGTGAATGCTTAGGGAATGTGAGCTGGTCTTGTTACCATTAGCTCTACTCTACTATTATGTATTGAGCCTTCACATCTGAACAGGACCCTAATAGGCATCGGGATGTCCATCCTATCCTGCAGTTATGGTGAGCATCTCTTTATTTTTTTAAAGTTTTTTTTTATTCTTAAGTATAACATACATTAAAAAATGAACAAAATGGAACTACACAACTCACTATAATCTCCACGTAAACAGCCACGTATCCATCACTCTGTTGCCTCGGAAGCTCCTAGACACTTTCTCTCCCTCCTCCTCAAATATAACTAGTATACCAGGCTTTCTCATCCTCAACACTATATACATTCTGGGTTCTGGGGGTTGTCCTGTACATTGTGGGATGTTTAGCAGCCTCCCTGGTTTCCACATGCTACATGCCTACAGCACCTTCCCCAAATGGCAACAATAAATGGCAGCAATTTCTCTAGACATTGACAAGGGTCCCTTTGGGGGCAAAATCATTCTGGGTTAAGAATCACTACACTATCATGACCTTTCTGGTAACCACATTCTTGCTTTCCTTTTTACTTTAACCACACAAGCATCCATCCTTAAATGTTACATTTAATCTTGCCTGGTGAAAGGAATTCTTTATCTATTAAAAAGACCTCTAATCACGGTCCCCTAAAATAGTCTATGTGAGGTGACCATATAATTTATCATCCAAACTGGAGGCGGAGGCATTAACCAGGACTGACCCGGGCAAGCCAGCATGATCCGTCCCCTACTTCGAGGGAACCTCTGCTGTGAGTGCACATTATCTCCACAGCCGCACACAATTAGGGCCCCCTTACCCACTGGATAATTGTACACGAAGTGGCAGAGGATAATTAAAAGCAGCACATCCCCAAGGGCAGAGTAACACAGACCCAGATAAATATCTCAAGGCTGATGAGCTGTGGAGCAGAAAACTCACTGGCCTTGGCCCTCAAGGAGGTGTATTCTTCAGACAATTTGCTGAAAGACACCACTTCAACAACTACTTTCACCACATTAGTGCAGCCAAGTGATTAAAATAAACGCCGCCTTCCAAGATTCGCACATAAACGCAAGAAGGGTCAAGACCACCCCTTGTAAGAGGCTTAGGGTCTGTGGTGGATTTTTAATCAATATATCTGCCTTTTTTTCCCCTCAGTGCCATTGTGAAGCAGAGCAACCGCCATCAATTTGACCTGTTCTGCATTGTGATCTCCTAAGTCCTGATATTGACGAGGTTAAAAGTGACAGCTAAGGCTTTCCTTGCATACATGAGAAGTCATATTGATAACCTATGTGCCTCAGTATAATTCAGTTCAGCCTCCATTCTTTCGGGCATCACAGAGAACAGAAATCACCTTTCACTGAGTCAGACACTTGTACGTTTCAACAAATGTGTATTTGATTTCCTCAGCATCCATTTCCCCTTTATCCAGCAACTGCATTTATCTGGAGGTCCAGCCCTCTGCCACCCACAGTCCATGTGGTCTGGGTGAGATTCCACCACAAGGCAAAGACCTCAACCTCTGCAGAAGTCATTTGGCACAGGGCTTCCCTCCAAACCATGCCAATCAGGCCAGTCGGAACTAGTTTTGAGGCTTTTTGTTCAACACCTGGGCAAAGGAGGTCTATCCTTTTTTGTTGGACTTGAACCGAAAATCGTGTAAACTAGCAACTGCTATAGTCAGCTAGTCACCCAACAGGGACCCTATACCCAGAGGAAAAAAGAGGAAGACAGAGCTGAAGACCCAAAGAAAGAAATCAGATTCTGAAGTCATTGTTTAGCCCTGAGCAAGATGCACTTGGGGCCAGTTCTAAGTATGTATCTTTCAGTAACTTGAACCTGTATATATGAAAAAAATTTACATATATCTGTATAGATATGTATCTCCTAATTCCAGTTGAATTGGGTGTTTGTCACTTATTATGAAAATACACCCTGTGGCAGTAGCTTTCCAATTTTTGGACAGCAACTCATGGTAAGAATTACATTTTATACTGCAACCCAGAATGTGCATGCAGCCCCAGTTACAGAACTGACTCAAAGTTTCATGAAACTACAGAACACTTACTAACATATGATGATGCTGATATCTTCTGTCCTGTTATACTTTAAAAAAAAATACTGGTTGCAGCCCACTAAATCGATTTCATGACCTTCATTTTAATGTTTATTTATTTTGGAGAGAGACAGAGCTAGCGGGGGAAGGGGTAGAGAGAGAGGGAGACGGAGAATCCAAAGCAGGCTCTGTGCTACCCGCACAAAGCCCGATGCGGGGTTTGAACTCATGAACCGTGAGATCATGACCTGAACTGAAACCAAGCACTCAACCGCCTGAGCCACCCAGGCGGCCCTCATGATCTTCATTTTAGAAAACATTGCCTTGTGCGATTAGCTTAAAAAAGGATCGTACCAGAAAAAAATGAGATAAGAAACATCATGATAATTTTGGTCAATCAGATCATTGAGGAAAATAGGATTTGGCCCCTAACTCAAGCATCTAGCAATAGAAAACTGTTACCTTACCATTTCTGACTACCCAAGACACATGTTTACCAGAAGAGGAAAGAGAAATCTTAATGACCCAGAAATAAATAAATTACTTTCAAAAAAAAACATCTTCTAAAACAAAATAAAAACCATATCTAAAAAGAGAGAGATGAGAGATACATCGAGAAAAAAAGAGAGAGAGACACACACCTAAGTCTTAACTGGTGAGCTCAGTTATATGATTTATTTATCTATAGGCTGAAGACAGCAAGTCCAGTGAGCCTCAGCAGTTACTGAGTATGTAAAAATAATGTGTTCATGATAAGATCAGATCTCTGGGGCAGATGTAGAGGGAGGCAGGGAGATAGGAAGAGAGAGGGAGGAAGGGAAAGAGATGGAGAGAGAGAGGGAGGTCACTTGCAGTGCAAGCCTCAACCTTTCACTTATGTGTGTACTGTGTGTAAAATAACTATGAAGAGTTCCTGAAATTTTAGACAATCACTGCAGGCTGTGTAAGACAGGGTATTTTTTTCTAACTGTTTTCCATGTACCTTATTTGTATTGTCAGTTAGCCAAAACTTCCTTTTTGTCTGCTCAAAGCAATGCAGAATCTTGATTAAATCTGTGAAATCAAATGGAGAACAAGGATTCTCATGCTGGCTAGAAACAGGCCAGTGACGACGGTAAACAATACTGAGAAAACTTTAGCTGCTTTTACACTCTGGAGTGGCTGTAGCTTTAACTCCCCCGAAATTATTCTAGATTATTAGGCTCAAGCACAACTGTCTGCCTGTTTGAGAAGTCAAGAACTGTCCTGCCACTAAGAGGAAAATTGACTCATCTCCAAGCAGGGTGAGGTTTAAGGCAATCACCTGCATAACCCAGGAGAAGCGACTTCTGAGATTTTCCCTGCAATAATGAAACTCAAACCTCACTAAAATGGCATTTGAGGTAGATTTCTTCATTTTCCCTCATTATATTTTTCAAATACATTCCACCTGCATTACTGAATTTAAGCAACCAAAGTGTCTGATTAATATTTGCAGATGTCATAAAGAAGTGATTAACCTCTCCTGGGCAATAAGTCCTTGGAATTGCCTGAATTCTTCTGGCCCTCTTTTAAGAAATGTAAGCACTGTTCAAACGTGTGTGTGTGTGCGTGCGTGTGTGTGTGTGTGTGTGTGTGTGTGTGTGGTTGTGCTTTACTTGTTATTACAAAATTCTCAGATATATAAAAAAGAAAAAAGCATCATAGACTTATCAATATAACCATCACCTAGTTTGTGACATTTAATTTAGAGACCAAAATATATACTGAGTATTTACTTTAGGTCAGTCACCATCATGTTATGTAATCTAATAAAAAATATGTGAGGGACTTATTGTTATTACTATTATTTTCTTCGTCATCATTAATGCCATTACAGCACATCCCCTTTAGAGGCATTGTCATGGTTAAGAGCCCGGCATCTGGAATCAGATGTCTTGTAAACTCCAAATTACCAGTGTGACTTACAGCAAGCTACTTAACCTCCCTCTGCGCTCAGCTTACCACTCCATGGACTATTTATAATGCCCCAAACGTGCCCACTGGGATGCCCGACGCACAATAAGCTGTCAACCACCATTCTTAACAGCATGTGTATGGCACATGAAAGTGCCGCCCGAGGAGGTTAAGTAAGGTGAAGCTGCTTTTCTTCTCCTCCAGATATTTGATTTGGAAGCTCCACAGATGCATTCTCTTGAGGACGGGAGGCAGCATGTCAGGGATTGCGTTAAAACCTCGCACACATCCTCCAAATTGGTTGGTCAATTTCTGGGGCAAACACTAGCTAACCTTTGTGGATCCACCAGCTTTCCGGAAAGCCTGCTGCTGTCAGCACTCCGCAGTCTTTCTTCTGAAGGGGCCACCTTCCAGACGCAGCCGTCTGGGCACCGGCAAGCAGACCAAGTTGGTTTGCAAAAGTTCAGAGGAGTTGGCTCTGGTATGTTTACAAGTCCTAGCAGATCGCAGGAATGTTCGGGATAATTATTACCCCACCCAGGAGCGCCCAGCCCAACCCTCTCACATCTGGAAGGAAGCGTCCACACAAAGGAGAGCGCGAGAGACCTCCTCCTGCGGCTGCTTTCTCAGGCTCGGGGAAGATTTCAGACCAGCTCTCACCCCTTTTGTCAACAACACCAACCACTGCTCAGTTTCTTTCGGAGCATAGGGCATTCAATGCAAAGGAAGTTTACCTTCCAGTCCAAACCGAATGGCATTTCCCAAAAACATCATCTTTGTCCCCTCCCCCGACACGCGCGCGCGCGCACACGCACACACACACACACACACACGAAGGTGAAAGGTGAAATACTCCAGAAAATTGATAGAGGGCGATCCACACGCACACAGCCTTTCCAACAGACAAGCGGCTAGGATCAGACACGCCTAGTTAAAAGGGGTAGACAAACCAAACCCCAAGTATTCTCTCCTAACGCCAGTCCTTTCTCTGCCTTTTGAAAGTATCTGGGATTCATCAGCGTTTCTCCCACCTCCCACGAACGCGCAACAACCAAAGCACATGGTCCCTGGCGGCGCGTTTACAAACCCCACCAGCGCCAACGCCTCGAAACCGCCAAACTTCCTGTCCGCACACCACCAAAGCGCTCAAAGCGCCGCGCCAAGGGCCCCGGAGCCTCCAGCGGAGGCAGCCGGAGCCCAGGAGCCGTGGGCGGGGTTTCCTGCCCGCGCGAGCGCCGGAGCCCCGCACCTCCGCTGGGGGTCCCCGGACGCGCGCTGCGCCCGAGGCGCACGCTCAGCGCCTGAGGTGGCCGCCGCTTGCGGTCGCACATCCCCCCCGCCACCCCCCGCAGCAAGCTGGGCACCCCTGGCAGTCGCCCCCCTACCTGCTCTGCTGCCTCCTCGCTCTGGGGCTGCCGACCGCTACTTTATTGTCTCGGTGGCTCACCGCGCGGGACCTGGCGACCGGCTCGGAGCCAGCCGTGCAAGCAACTCCGCCCTGCGCAGCGCCTTCCCGGGCGCCTGCCTTCCTCTTCCTTCTCCTCTCGGCCCAAGCTCCTGCTCAGCACGTGAGCCGCGCGGCCCGACTCCCGGGCTCGCTGGAGAGCCGGCTCCCGCCGCATCCCCGGCCCGGGGCCGCTCGTCGCCCCAGCCGCCGCTCGCCGCGCGTCCTCGCTTTGATCCACACTTAACAGCTGTGCCCCGGCCGCCTGCCTCGCGTCCTCCCGTCCTTCCGTCCTGCCCGCCCGCCCTCGCTGTCAGCCCCGGCTCCCGGCTCCTCTCTCCCCAGCTGCCCCCTCCCGCCGCCTCTCCGGGGGCTGGGGCGGCCGCTGCCAATGAGACTCGGCTGATGCGCTGTTCCGGCCCAGTCATTGTATCGGGAGGGGAGGAAGGGGAGGGGAGCGGGAGGAAGGGAGGAGGCGCCCTCGGCCCCCGCCGCGCGGCTGCGGGCTGGGCTCGCCTTCCCCGACAGAGAAAAGGCGCTGGTGCCAAGGGGCGCGGAGCGGCTGGCGCTGCCGAAAGTGGGGGAAAGGGAGGGGGCGCGAGCCCGCGCCTCTCCATCTCTGGCTCTGAGTCAGAAAAGCGCGGGGAGGGACTCTGTTCGCCTCCCAGGCTTCAAACATCCCAAGCCCTCGCTGACCTTAGAATAAAGGGGATGAGGCATGGGCGGCCGCGGGAAGCTGGGGATCTAATCTGGAACGGGAGTGGGTCTGGCTAAGGACTTCATCTGAGATTCCCGCGAACCTGGTGGCTTTTCTTGAAAGAGAGAAAAGGAGAAAGGAGGGGACGAGGGAAGAAGGAAGGAAAAAGGGAGAGAGGGAAGTAAGAGTAAGAAGGAAGGAGAAGGGGGGGGGTAGAGTAAAAAAGAGAATAAAAGCCTACTCCGTGCCTGGCATTTTCCCTCCAGAACGGTCCTGATTCAGGAGAGTTTTATTCTGCTCTACTCCTGCAGAAACTCCAGAGGTTAACTCAAAATAGCTGCTAAGTGACAAGACAGAGATTGCAGCTTGATCTGATACCGAGTGTGATGTGGCAAACGAGAGAAGGGTGGAGGAGGAAGGGAGGACCATTCGGGAAGGATCTGCTATTGGGATTGTCACAGCATCTCCAAATGAGTTGAGGAGTAGCGCACCTGAGGGGAGATGCACTGTCGGCACTGAGAAAAAATAGTTCCCAAACACCCTTGCATGTGCGTCCTATTGCCGGACCACTTCTCTATATGCTATGAATTCATTTTTAAAGCTAAATCTATTTTTTTAAATAATTGTCTTGAGACTACACAATCATATCATACCTCTGCACTTTGCTGAAAGTTTGGTTGATACATCAATGTCAGTATATGAAAGAGACCAGTTCCCTAACCCTGGTTTTGGCATTTTTCCTCCTCCTCTTTCTTCTTTTATTTTTTAAAAAATTTTAAATGTTTATTGCACATATGAGCAGGGGAGGGGCAGAGAGAGAGGGAGACACAGAATCCGAAGCAGGCTCTGAACTGTCAACACAGAGCCCCATGTGGAGGGGAGGGGGGGGGGGGCTCCAACCCACCAAACCCATCAGCTCCTAGATCAAACTGAGCTGAGGTCAGAGGCTTCACTGACTGAGCCACCCAGGTGCCCCCATCCTCTTCTTTCTCCTCCTCCTCCTCCTCTTCCTCCTCTTCCTTCTCCTCCTCCTCCTCCTCCTCCTCCTCCTCCTCCTCCTCCTCCTTCTCCTTCTCCTTTTCCTTTTCCTTTTCCTTCTCCTTCTTCTTCTGACAGATCACCAGCCTACAAAAGAAGGACAGGGTTGGGGAGGGAAAGCTCACTTGTTTTCCCAGGCCCTGGCATAGCTGCTATAGACATGAAGTGCAAAGCAAGAACTGAATAGTAAAGGCTTGAGATGGAGTGGTGTATAATATTACATCTGTGTGGTGTGAAGTAATTAAATTTTCTTCTGGTGTTGAGTGGACTGCTTGCTTCTAATTAAATAGACTGTATTGAATGAATAACTGACATCTGTTGAGCAGCTATTACATGCCCCCAAGACCTGACCTGAGTAAGCACTTTACTTGGTATTATCCCATTTAGTTCTCCTGGGAGAAAAGGGAGAAGACTAGAAGCCCCATGAGCTCAGGGTCTACACCGACTTTGATCAGCCCGTGCCACACAACAGTAGCTCATTCAATGTCTGTTGAGTTTAATGGACTTGCATTTTGCAGAGGAGAAACCTAAGGGTCAGAGAGGTTCATTGACCTGCCCAAGAATATGAAACTAGAGGTGGTTGTACCTGTCTTTGAACTCAGATCTGAAGACTCCCTCACCATTGCACAATACTGTCTGTTCCATGTAGACAGCAGCAAAGGGCCCCAGGTAAGGCAGCAGTGCAGAGAGTAATGGCTTACTCTGCCCTCATAAGTGCACGTAATGTCCTTGGAGAGAAAGTCAATACATATACCAAAGGCACTAGAGAACATCCTAGGAATGTACAGCAAAGTGGAACAGTGCAGGGGAAGTGAATAGCACAAGGCTGGCCATCCAAAAAGTGCTTGGTATATATGGGGGGGGGGGGGTGGGGGAACTAGATGCAGACCACAATATGGAAAATGGAATGTAAGCGTTGTCATTAAGGTTGATGTGGTCAGTCAGAGTAGTCTAGAGAGTTTTCTGGAAGATGTGGGATATTTACTGCATTTTCTTGGAGCCAAGAGGCTCCTGCTTGACAATGGGAGCTCCAGGTCGGTCATATGTGGGTTTGAAACCCAACTTTTCCATTACTCAACCTAAAATAGGGATAATAACAAGGCCATCCTAATAGGGTTGTTGTAAGGATTGAATTAGTTAACACCTGTAAAGCATTTGGAATAGTGTCGGGCACATGGTGAATGCTTAATAAATATTAGTGATTATTATTAAAGGAAAAGGGACAGCTTTGTTTCCAACTTCAATCTGTGATAAATGTTTATAAAATACAAAAATAGCAAAATAAAAAAAGCACAATGCAAGGGAACAAAGAAACAAAACTTGTTTTCTTTATTCTTACTGTTGTATAGAATTACTAATTCTGGATACATATTAGAAGGGAGGATTTACTTTTCTTTTAATACTTAAGACAATTATATCAGAATCTCTGGGGTTGGGGTTGATAAAACCTCACATTCCAAGACCCCAGCTCCAGAAGGCTCATGGATCAGAAAACTGCATTTTTAACAAATTCTTCAGGGCTCCACCTGAGAAATACTGCTTTGCTCTTCCCTCCACATCCCTTGTTGCCCACCCAACCTCACTGACCCAGGATTTTTTTTCCACCCTAAATTGTTACACCCTCATGATGAATTCAGTGCTGTGCGTGCATTCCTGTCTAATTCATTGCACACTTATTACGCACCAATTTTGTACAATTGCTACAACCGGGTCTAAAGATGAGTGACACCCTTTATGCTAGCAAGGAGTTTATGATCTGAAAGAAAAGACAGGAACACAAAAAGGTGTAATAATAAGGTTAAGGTGTTTGGGGTGCTTACAATGTACAATGTACCCGTGACAAGTGCTTAACCCATACACAAGTGCTTAAAGGATCCATCTGGAAGAGGGAATCTGGAAACGGCTTCACAAAGAATGCAGCATTGCTAGGCTGCTTTCCTGAAAGAAATCACTCCATTTATAAGAGAGCATGGTCAGAAAGCTGAACAAAGTATGGACCAAGCAGTGAAGCCCAAGAGATTTGTAGGTTGGAAGAACCAAGCAGAGAACTTCTCAAAAGTGTCCAACTCAAGGGCCTGGTAGGTAACACTAAAGAGTAGAGTAGAACAGATGTGAAGTAATCAGGTAGGGACTGTGGCAAAATGGAGAACATATTCTCCCCTTCTAAATTTTTTTTTTCAACGTTTATTTATTTTTGGGACAGAGAGAGACAGAGCACGAACGGGGGAGGGGCAGAGAGAGAGGGAGACACAGAATCGGAAACAGGCTCCAGGCTCTGAGCCATCAGCCCAGATCCTGACGCGGGGCTCGAACTCACGGACCGCGAGATCGTGACCTGGCTGAAGTCGGACGCTTAACCAACTGCGCCACCCAGGTGCCCCGTATATTCTCCCCTTCTAAAGGAGGCAGCCACTGTCGTGCTTGGCACACTGTGCCATGTGGGAGTATTGATCTGATTGATCCGATGTTTTGATTTTCCAAGAAAAGCTGGAAACCTGGATTTTGGCATGAAATCTCCCCATGTTTAAAACACCTTGGCAAGCAACTAACCATTTTTAAATATCCTATGATCAAAATGAAACATATCAGCAGGTCAAATCCACCCGTGGACTGTACATTTATCATCTCCACCATGGGCTTGGCTAGAGGAACCACACTCAGAGACTAGCAATTCCTGTACTTTCCGTATGACTAGTGAATACTTAACACAGGGCTGGGCACTGTGCAGAAATCATGCAACAAATGAAATAAAAGAAATGGGTCTTGCCTTTCTGAAACTCATAATAATTGGTGAGATGAGACAAATACGCATGAACAAAAAGAAAGCAACAAGCAGCAAAAGAGAAAACTATTCTATCCTGAAATGGAGAATTTCCAGGTGACGAATGACAGCCTCCCCAGATTTTTGATGCACGATGGTGCTAGGAATTGCTTGGACCTCCACCTTCTAGCTCTTTATCTCAGTTCTGTGCAGTTCCAAGGAGGATGTTTCAGTATGCGCACCATGAGATTCAGCTACTGAATTAATAAGAACATGTTTCAGGAATATTTTATTTCCAAATTAAAACAGATTTATTTATTGGTTTCTTTATTTATCTATGTACTTATTTACTTAAGCTAAAAATGGATATATATTCATTAGGCAAGTTTTTGACCACACAAAAAGTACAAAAAATAGAAATTGAAAATTAGCCATAAGTTCACCACCCTAAATGAGCACCTTTATAACTTTTTATACTCCTAGGCTTTTAAACATGTACACGCAGGTGGGCATCTGGGTGGCTCAGTCGGTTGAGTGTCTGACTTCGGCTCAGGTCATGATCTTGAGTTCATGAGTTCAAGGCCCACCTCAGGCTTGCTGCTGTCAGAGCAGAGCCCGCTTCAGAACACCCAATTCTCTATGGATGTATTGGTGAACAGTTGGGCTTCTTTGATTTTTTTGGCTTTATTTACAATTTTAAAACCAGATCTAAAAAGAAGTCACACCATCCCTGCAGCATCCTGGTCCTCACAGCTTCAACGAGTTTGTGCATTTGGGTGCATGGGTGGCTCAGTCAGTTAAGCATCCAGTTCTGCACTGTCAGCACAGAGCCTGCTTGGGAGTCTGTCTCCCTCTCTCTCTCTTCCCCTCCCCCACTTCTCTCTCTCAAAACAAATGTTTAAAAAAACTAAAAAAAAAGGAGTTTGTGCTTCCTAATAATTTCCCACTGAAAACTCAGGTTGGGGATAAGAACACAAATACTGCTTGCATATTTCGTAGCTAAAAGCTTGTGAGTGAGCAAACGTTCATTAATTTTGTAATAAGAAGAACACATACTCATGTTTGTAAAGCACTTTCTGTTTGAGGTCTCACTTAGTTGGTCACTCGATGAAGCAAAGCCCTGTTGTTCCTCATGTGAGGAAACTGAGGCCCAGAGAGGGGAAATGAATTGCTTGAGGTTATATGGCCAATAAGTCAGGAGCTAACATTTGATCCCAGGACTTTCTGACTCTGAGAATGGAAGTCTCATCCACCATACAGGAGGCCCAGGCTTTTTTGGCACTTTTGTTATTAATAAAATGGCTTAGGTAGATTGCACTGATTTCCAGGGTTCTTAAGAGGGACTTTAAAATTAAATCACAGTAACATTAGACCAATCAACAACCATAGTTGCAGGTACTTGATTGTCCAAGGTTAATTGTGTGTTCTTTCTAAAGCACACTTTAGATAACCAAGAACTGTTAATGAGAATCACAGGCAGCTGTTGATACACTCCAAGTTACTCTGTCCCTTTTTTTTTTAAGTTTATTTATTGTCGAGAGAGAGAGAGAGAGAGAGAGAGAGAGAGAGTGAGCAGGGAGGGGCAGAGAGAGAGAGGGAGACAGAACCTGAAGCAGGCTCCAGGCTCCAAGCTGTCAGCACAGAGCCCCATGTTGGGCTTGAACTCATGAACGGTGAGATCATGACCTGAGCTGAAGTCAGACGCTCAACCCACTTAGCCACACAGGTGCCCCAGTCTGCCCCTTTTTAAAGGGTACCAAAGCATTATCCATTTCTTTTTTTTTTCTTTTTTTTTTCTTTTTTAGCATTATCCATTTCTATGTGAGCCCCAGACACACACCTCTACCCCGAAAGCACTTAACACATAAAGAACAACAGGGTGACCTGCGACTTCACGCTTCCATGGAGAATGTTTATTATAACTGAAGCCTCACCTTTTCATTTAACCCCATGGCCTTTGCACGTATATCGAGATAAAAATTAAAAGCCTTTTCTTTCACCACTCAACCAAGACTACTGTTTTTTTTATTCTCAAATGTAGCGCAAAAGCACTAGAATATTATCTTCAATCTTTGCCTATGTCACATGATGTAAATAACAATAAATCAGTGTTTTATTGGGGTGCCTGGGTGGCTCAGTTGGTTAGGCAACCAACTTCAGCTCAGGTCATGATCTCGCCTCTTGTCGGTTGGAAGCCCATCTCAGGCTCTGTGCTGACAGAGCTTGGAGCCTGCTTCAGATTCTGACTCCCTCTCTCTGAGCCCCTCCTCTGCTCATGCTCTGTCTTTCTCTTTCAAAAATAAAGAAACATTAAAAAAATTTTTAAAAAATCAGTGCCTTATTGTAAGTGTGCTAGTTTTGATGTCCTGAAATTAGAAACAAACAAACAAACAAACTACAAACTTAAGTACTTACATTTAAATACAACACAGGTTGATACTAAGTTAAATCCTAGGAAATTGCCTTCTGGGGTTAAAGGTCAAATATCGGCAGTTTCATAGGGTTCAGCCTCAAATGAAGCGGTTGCTGATGATTAGCTGTGAACATGAATCTGTGTCACTAGGCTAACTGTGCTTGCTTGCAGATTTCGGAAGTAATGTAATTGAATGGGAACCTCCTGATGATACGTACGTAATTGTCTTTTGAGGGTATATCGCTAAGCTTTTTTATACGTGAAAATGCTTTTTAATAATGTTCTTTTGGCATGTCACGAACTAAAACACCTTGGAAAGAGGCCAGTGTTGTAGTCCAACCCCTTAGTGAATAGTGTGAGTCCAGTGGAATCTTAAATCTAAGTGTTCAGGGAGTATCGTCTTTCCTTCCAAAGGGCAAGGACACTCCATGGGAGATAAAACCCATGTTTTATAGTTAGTTTGTAGCCATGTTACCTAATCACAAAGATCCCAGTCTTGTTAGAGGGGCTATTTTGGTAGTGACTTTGGGAAGGACTCTTTTTCACTGGAGAGGTTGCAAACTGACATGGTGTTTTCTGACTTGCTGGAGGTTAAAAGTTGGAAATATTAACATAAACATCTGGATTCATGTGTGGGTGTACCTGAGTGTATTTTCAGGAAAGATTCAAAATCCAGCCTGTACAATTTGATGTTAATACAGTATTTCTAAAAGGATATTTCTAAGTGTTATTCTAGATGTAACAATTTTTCCCCCATAGACTGGCCACTCTAATAATTCTACGTCCTTTCCATGCTTCTAGGATTATTTCATTAAAAATTCATGATTTCTTTAAAAAATGAATAAAACAAGGAAACAAAATTTCCATTAGCTCAACATAGTTTTCCTCTCCACCCCAGTAATGAATAGAAGCTCATCCAGTTTCATTTTTCCATATGTCTGTTTCGATTTGGGTGCCTAGTTGACTCATGGCAACCCCCTTTCTGCTTAGCAGCAAGAAATGATAAAAATTGAAGGAATTTAGAGAACTTCTGGTCCAGGAGTTACAAACTGAAACGCCTAGAGGAGCCAGGCAAGAAGATAAATGAGCGCAACTGTTCAAGTGTTAACAGTGGAGAATGGTTGTTCTCTACAAGACTGTGGCACTTTGGAAAGTATACGCCCTGTCCCGTGGTAGCCCTCACTGCTCAGTAATAATGTTTTGGGAATAGTGTTACCAGATTTTCTTTCTAAGAGAAGACAGAGTCCTGGATTTTTAGAAAACCTCTTGATTATTAAATGTGGACGACTAATTTGGAACCATTTGAGCCCTTGGCCAAACAAAACGTATCTGTAGACCTGATATGACTCAAGGGCCACCACTTGGAGACCCCTGATCCATTTCAGCCTTTTTACTTCACGGATCAGGAAAGTGAGGCTCAGACAGTCAAGGTGATTTGCCCAAGAACACGCGGTCATTTAATAGTGGAACAGGAAGTGGAATCTTGGCTGCTTGGCTTATGGCCTAGGACTTTTCTAATACAAACATCTGCTTCTATTTTCTTGCTAACATTTAAATGATGTCCCTAATTACATGATTTCAAATGCTGTATGTTGTTTAAACAAATGAAGATGATACTCACTGTCTTTGGAGCACACAATCTGTACTCCAATAAATGGCTTTTCAGTCACATGATCATATAATCTAAATTGGTTGTAACATTTATAGAAGACCAGTATAATTCTACTACATTCATGTACTAAGGAAACTTTCTGCATGTCCACTCCTCTACATTTTCTCTCCCTGCATCTCTTTACTAAATTTGGCCAAGGAAAGAGAAACAGTAAAATATTTAAGAGGAACCTTGTGGACTTCTCTACCATGCATAAGAACTAGTTGGGCAGGAAAAGCAAAATACAGTTGTGAATCGGCAACTGTAAAAACTAAGCCATGCATACAGAGCATGTCGGCGCAGTTTGCTTGTTTTGCCAAAGCAAACAAAATACACAGTAAACTTATAAGGACCTTAGCACACTTTGGAGAAGGAGTAGAGATAATTTTTCTAAGAGTCTCAGAAACTGGAAACCTCCATTGTAAATCTGAGATTTTTTTTTTCCTTTTTCAGAAATGTTTTCAAAATACAGACTATCTCAAAATATAACAAAAATCCCTAAAGCTACCCATCAGGATTGGAAGTTTTAACACGTTTGTCCATTGTCCTTTGTTTTCAATCAGAAGAAATAGAACTTTACAGAAGAGTGAAGTTCCTTGTGCTTCCTAGTCCCTGTTTTTTCGTGTTTTTTTTTTCAACGTTTATTTATTTTGGGGACAGAGAGAGACAGAGCATGAACGGGGGAGGGGCAGAGAGAGAGGGAGACACAGAATCGGAAACAGGCTCCAGGCTCTGAGCCATCAGCCCAGAGCCTGACGCGGGGCTCGAACTCGAACTCCCGGACCGCGAGGCGAGATCGTGACCTGGCTGAAGTCGGACGCTTAACCGACTGCGCCACCCAGGCGCCCCATCGTGTGTTTTTTTTTTTTTTTTTAAGTAAACTCTGCACCCAACATGGGGCTTTCAAACTCACGACCCTGAGATACAGAGTCTCACGCTCCACTGACTGAGCCAGCCAGGCACCCCAACCGGAGACTTTTTCTTACCTCCAACTCCACAAGAGTAACTATTATTATGAAATTTGCATGAATCCTTCCAAATTTCCATAGAGATATAGGCATCTATGAATATTACATAGTGTTGTTTTATTTGTGTCTTAAAGTTTACATGTGTGATATCTGACCACACATAAGTTATCATAGCCTGTGTGTTTTATTAAATAGCCAGTCTTTTTTACAAAGTCTATCCAGGTTGAGGTGTATGGATCCAGTATGATATTCTACATTTCACTTGTCCTTTTTAGTGAATGGTTGTCTAGGCCATTTCTAATATTTGAATCATTTTATTTTAAAATATTTAAAGTAGGAACCAATTTTCCTTAAAAAAATGTCACCCTGGGGAGGCACCTGGGTGGCTCAGTCGGTTAAGCATCTAACTCCGGCTCAGGTCATGATCTCATGGTTCCTTGAGTTTGAGCATGTGTCGGGATCTGTGATGACAAGGCTCAGAGCCTGGAGCCTGCTTTGGATTCTGTGTCTCCCTCTCTCTCTCTCAAAAATAAATAAACATTAAAAAAAAGAAAGAAAGAATGACAGTCAGTATTGAACCAGTGGTTTACTATCCTATCCAAAGGGTGAGGAGAAGTAAAAAAATATTCTATACTATTTTCGAGACCCAGAACTTCTGACCCCTCTAGTATGTCAGGGAGTCCATTGGTCCTGTTGTATGGAAATTTTGTTAAGGATGGTGGTTTTATGAGGAAAGCATCCATGGCTCTTGTGAGATTCTCAAAGAGATGTGTGCTCTCCAAAAGATGAAGAACTGTCATTTTTAAATGTTTCCTAACTATGGGAAGTAATCGTTGGTTTCTGCAATTCCTCTGCCTCTCAGCAGTTTTTGAAGGAATTGCTGCCTTTCACTGCGTCTTAAATTTAATTTAATTTAACATTTAAGTGTTGAGAATGCGTTTACTGCCAGCAGCACGGACAGATTGCCAGAAGCAGAGACAAGAGTAAATGAGGAAAGGCCCGTTCTCACTGACCTGAAAGTTTACTGAAGAAAGGCAGTATGCAAAGCCTAGGGCGACACTTCTCAAATGTGTCACTATGGTCAATCTGGTTAGAAAATTCTGTGCTATGGAAGCTTTCCTATGCGTTATAGGATGTTTAGCAGCATCCTTGGCCTCTACCCACTAGAAGCTAGTAGACTCTTCGTCACAGGTTGTGATAACCAGAGCGTCTCCAGGCATTGCCAGATGTCCCATGAAGGGCAAACTCTACCCCTGGTTTAGTGTGATGAGCAATGACAAAGGGAAGTGTGGATTTCAGTTCATAACACACTTCGTTTAATGAGCAATCTATGCAAAATAAAGGCGTTAGTTCATGCAGGGCAAGAAACATAGACTGGAATACTTAGAAAAGGATATTCTTGGCAATGTTACAAATTATTTTATGACCTTGGTGACTCATTCAGTTCTTCTGGGCCTCAGTTCCTTTCTTTGTAAAATGGGATAGTTAGATAGTTATAGCTCTAAAATTCAACAGTATCCCTGGAGAATCTGAATCCTTGGGGAATTATCAGGATGGGGTAGGGAACTAGCATTTGGAAACTGCTGCTATTTTGGGAAAAATAAACACAGGAAAGTGCTCTGCTAAATATTGTATGTCATTGAAAGCAACCTTTTTATTAGAAAACATAGCCTCTGGGTGCATTTGCCACATCACTTCTTTTTAAATGATCTTGTCAATTGCCTTCCTCATTATAAAGCAATCTTGTAGACTCTATTAACAGGAATTGGAGGCTGTTTATCTCTCTTGTAAATTTTGTCTTCAGGAAAGGGGGCTAGATTTATAGCCAATGCCATATTAAGAGCTCTTTCTCTTAGCCACAGAATGGATGCAGCCAATGATGGCTTCTCTTGACCACTCAAACAATGTGATCTTGGATGGATTGTCCTGAAAAATAGAGTAACGCAGGTTCTGCCAACAATGTATCTTTGATTTTTACTCTGCCAATGGTGATCTGGTCTATTTGTACCTAAATGGACTCCAGAAATAGGTCATCATGTAAGCAACTGCTTAGCCAGCCATTAAACACCTCTGGGTTTTAGTTTCTTAATCTCATGGTCAGGATTTCAAATGGGTGGGAAGGAGATTTGGTACCAAACATTCTCAGACTCTCCCCTGTGGTCACTACGCACCTGCTACTATCTCTGCCTAGAATTCATTTCCCTCAGGTCTTTGTTTGGATGACTTATTCTCATTACTCAGGAACCAGCAAAAAGATCCCCTAGTCAGAGAGTATTTTCCTGCCCACTCTAGATGAAATAGTCCTCTACACCTGTCTCTTGTTTTGCCTGGTTATTAAGTGTCTTCCCTACTACAAGAGAAGCTCGAAAAACATGGATGTTATTTTGATTCATTGATTGCTGTATGGCCAGCACCTAGCACAGAAGTGACATAGAGCAGGCGTTCAAGGAGTTCTTCTTCCTCTTCTTCCTCTTCCTCTTCTTCTTCTCCTTCTCCTCCTCCTCCTTCTCATGCTTTTAGTGTAATCTTTAAGATCTCTTTTTCCAACACCAGGTCATGCCAATTTGACTCTGTTTTCTTTTAAATGTTTTATAGTTTTTCATTTCATGTTGAGTTAATTTTTTTTATAAAGTGTGAGGTTTAGGTAAGAGGTTAATTTTTTTTAATGTTTATTTGTTTTTGAGAGAGAGAGAGACAGACAGACAGACAGAGCATGAGCAGGGGAGGGGCAGAGGGAGAGGGAGACACAGAATCTGAAGCAGGCTCCAGGCTCTGAGCTGTCAGCACAGAGCCTGGTGCGGGGCTTGAACTCGCAAACCGTGAGATCATGACCTGAACTGAAGTCAGATACTTAACCGACTGAGCCACCCAGGTGTCCCAAGAGGTTAATTTTTTAAAACATTTGAATGTCTAACTGTTCTAATAACACTTACCGTAAAGGCTAGCATTTCTCACTTGAGTTGTCTTTGTCCTTTGTGAAAACTCCACAGGCCATTTTTGTGTATTTCTGGACTCTCCATGTGGTTCTATGCATCTATGTGTATATCCCTTAGCCAATATCACGCTGTCTTGATTGCTACAGCTTTATGGTAAATCTTAACACAAAGTAGTGTGGTTCCTCCAACTTTGTCTTACTTTTTTAAGACTAAGTATCTCTTGGATGAACGAATGAATTAAATGCTTTCTTTCCCCACTTTGCCTTGTTAACTCCTGTTAACCATTGAGATTTTAGCTCAGACATCATAGCCTCAGAGAAGTCTTTCCAGAAAATCCAGGCTGTGCTACATCACTGGCTGTACACTCTGGATAATACCAAGAACTTCTCGGTCCCCTTGGTACCTTCTTGCTTCTCGTTTGGGGATGGTTGTGTCCCCCAGAGGACATATGGCAATGTCTGGAGACATTTGGGGGGGGGGTCACAATTGGAGGGGAGGGGGTGTGAGGTTCTCCAGGTGTGTAGAGGCCAGGGATGCTATTATACATCCTACAATACACAGGTCAGCCCCTCAACAACAAGGAATTATCCAGCCCCAAATGTCAATACTACTGAGGTTGAGAAATGCTGCCTTAAACAAATTGGTAATTTTACATTTACTGGTGTAACTCGTTGCTTAATGCCTGACTCCCCTACTAGACTGTAAAATAATGACTAGAATTTAGGTTTTAAAACCCATGAAACCTTATCCAGCCACTTTAAAATTGGGACCACCAGGCAGCTCACTTAGCTGTTGACTTTGCCAGTTCCTAGATGGAGCTGATAAGGAATTATATTAGAAAGAAGCCAAACATTAGTTCTCTTTGGTAGAAACACAGCAGAGTAGATATTTAACCATTTAACTGTGCCTAACAGAGCGTGTGAAGTAAACTCCAAAATACAAAAAGCCAAATACTGGAAAGTACTCAAGTGTTAATATATAAAATGTTCAACCATAGGAACACATGAAAGAATTTTGCAGTGGCTTTATTGTAAGTAAGACATGTCATACCTTTGGCTTCGGGTATTGATGAGGGGATAAGCAAATTGACTCCAGAAGGACCTAAGCATAAAATGTATAAAACAACATCCCTCCATCTGACAGAATGCTTTTAATAAGTATTCAAAATATCCAAGGATTCAGTTTTTGATTGGATACTTTTCACTAACAGAGTCTATCTAAGTTGATGGAGGCTTGATGTAGCATTGACTGTTTGGCTGACAATGTGCTTCATTCAAACAGATACATCACCGAGAGACTGGAAATACATGCGTTGAATTGGATTTAAAGGAAAAAAAAAAGATTTACTGTAATCCTCACTGTCTTTAAAGTTATCCACAAAGGCCTCCTTATTGGCTTACTTTAGGGATTCAAAAGACTTAAAATGTCTGCCCTTCTCTACATCCACAATAATTTGAAGTGAGAGACCGTTAGGAGACAGATGGTAACAGAAACTTTGTTTATTTTCTTCTTATTTTTGATTTTAATCTTTTCAAGTTTCCAAGGACTCAAAACAGATGTTTGCGACCTGCTTTTTTTCAAGCGGGAAAGAAAAGCTGACCCAAAAGTGTTAGGGAGAAATCTGTTTAATCAGTACTTAGATTTGATCTACCAAGTTCCCAGATAGTCTTTTAATCATCAAGACAAATCATGACACACATTTTTAAACAATCTTCTTTACTATGTGAACCTCTTTTCTAAAGAAGGACACTGTGTAAAAATGCTCTGTATCAGTCTTAAAGCCGACCTCAACTATTCACTTCAGTGCCCATTTATAGGGGGTTCTATTTATAATCTCCAGGATCCAGATGACATCTTTTATTCTTCACAATTACACTTAAAGGAAAGGAAAAGAAATGAGAGTTCTCTTTTGACACCCACTCTCCCGCCCCTGAACCTCAAACCTCTGGAATTTACCACTTATGATCAGTGGTCCTTATCCAGGGCCAAGTTTGTCCTTAGGGAACATTTGGCAATGCCTGGAAATATGTTTTGGTTGTCACAACTGGCCAGGGTGGGGATGGAGATGTGCTCCTGGAATCTAGTGGGTAGAAGCTAGGGGCGCTCCTAAATATCCCACAGTGTACAAGACAGCCCCCGTAACAAAGAATTATCTAGCCCAAAATGTCCATAATGCCAAAGTTTAGAAACCCTGATCTATGATTTTTATCACTGGCATTAATGGAATCAAATGTGGACCTGTTTGATAGATGGGTTTTAGTAGAGTATTTTTAAAACAAGATTAGCCTTTACTTATCTTTCATGCAGGTTAAAATATTAATGGGGCAATCAATGATTTCCTCAAGACTGCCAACATCAAGACTCCATTACTGACCTTTCAAAATAACTCCTCTATTTTGGTATCTGGGGAAACCATGTGATTATAGCCGGTGCAAGTTCCCCTGGAAGAATCATCCAAGAAAATCCGGAGTTGGCACCTTCTCTACGACTTTAGAGTAAAAGCTATTGATTTTCTAGCATCCTTTATTTTTTTAAAATGGGCTACCCACTGTTGTGGTAAGTTTTTATTTTAAAAATGCCAAAATAACAAAGTGCTGGCTGAAATGGTATCCTTGAGGGTTGAATAATTTTAGAACTGTACTATCCCTAAAGATGTGGGCCGAAGGGAATGAAGCACCAGTCAATCTACTTCCTGGTGTTACCCAATAATTGTGTTTTGTGTACAGGAAGTGCTTGATAAACGATCACTGGCCAATTTGTCCCACAGTGGATTCTCCCAAAGGCAGTCCCACCCCAAGAATCATGTTCTCCCTCTAGACAGAGCTGAAGAAGTGGGGTAGAGTGGAGGAAAGGGAACAAAGGTGAGATTTCAGGTCCAGCCCCATAACCTGCATGACCATGCAAGGAGTAATGGAACAGAAATTGTACTTCAGACCTTATCCCACCGGGAGGAAGAGTTGCTGCTTCTATACTTTTACCAGTCACTGGCTTCTTTGGGTTGAGGGAAGAAATACCCACGTCCTTTGACTTTCCAGGGAAGGGGCTGCAGTTCCCAAAGGCATTCCTCTGAAGACAGTCCCATGTGGGAAGAGTGAAGAGTCAAGCAGGAGACGCTGGTGGGAATAGGGACCTGCCACTTGCACTGCAGCACACACAGTTTATAGAATCTGGAATCTTCCTTCATTCTGTCAGTCACTCATTCAGTGAATACCTTTTGAATCTCCACTGTGTGCCATGAGCTGTGCTGTGAGCTGGAAATAAATGGTGCACATAAAATGTGCACAGCAAATAGGTGAGGGCAGCGTGGTGCAGGAGTAGGGGGCGAGCCCACAGTGGGAGAGACACCTAACAGCCTGGAGAAATGATCATGGAGGAGAACATAATGAGTTTGAGACTTGAAAGATGAGAATGAGTTAGCTTGGTGAGATGTCTAGAGCCCAGGGTTGGCCATGAAGATTGTCCTTGGCACAGGCACCAAGGTGGGTGGCATCCTCTTTGACACTTTGGAAACTAAACATAGTGGAGGAATAGGAAACATGTGTTTCACTTGTGACCCTTTAAGCAAATACTTGTAGGCTCTTCCCTCCCTGAAGCCCAGGACAACATTGCAATATTTCCTGGGAACACCATCCTTTGGGGAGGCGTTTATACCTTTCCCAGCACGTGTAGCAATGAGGACCAGGAAGCTTTTGGGACCTGTTAGGTTGGAGGGTTGAGACCAGGTGGGGCATGATGGGTTTCATCATCAGTGTAGAATGTTTCCAGAGGTGAGATGTCTTAAAGTGGCAGAAATAAGGACAAACATAGGCCAAGGAACCTGCCACTCTCAACTTACCAGATGAATGGTGTTTATGGGTACCCAGAACAACGGAAGGGTCCTAAAGGCACTCCGCTGGGGCTGGCATCAACCCTCCACCATTGGGATTCAAGGGAGGGGTTGTGATGGTTATGGCAGCAGAAGATACAGAACAGTTGGGGACAATGGTTTGTTTGTTTGTTTGTTTGTTTCCAACTAGTATAGAGGTACTTCACTATTTGAAAAACTAGTAGTGTCCCATATTGTGTGCATCAACTGATTATTACATGAATGGAGACAGATAAAAGATTTAAATAATTTTTTTAACTTTAGGGTGAGAGAGGGGAGGAGAGGGACAGAGGGAGGAGAGAGAGAATCTAAAAGGGGCTACATGCCCAGCCTAGAGCCTGACGTGGGGCTTGACCTCACAACCTTGGGATCATGACCTGAGTTGAAATCAAGAGTTGGACAGTTAACTGACTGAGCCACCCAGGTGTTCCGAGCTTTGTAAAAGTCTTAAGTCACATAGTCATTTCCGTTCCCTGCTTTGGGTAGAAACATGGGTACAGGGAACATATTATTTTTGTCTTTACTATAAGAAAAGTCATAATATGTTGAAACAATAGTGTTACATACGTAATACAAGTAGAACAAAGAAAAAATGGTAAGTGCTTAGGATGTTGGCAAAGTGGAGAAGTGTACCTGATCTGACACTCAGCTGAGGCCAAATGGGAACCACGTGGGAAGGCAGGTCCAGTATTGCCCAATCTTTGGTTTTTTCAAGGGAAACCAGAAATTACAAAATTTAAGAAATACCTCCTGATTTTTAAATACTGGCAGCTAATTAAAAAAAAAATTAACACTGTGTGAACCCAACAAAAAACATCTGTGGGGTGGCTTTGGTCTGTGAACCACCAGTTTTCAAGGCTCCGGCTTTTGAAAGAGCTCAGGTCCATGTTGGTCTTGCTGATATTCCACTTCTTTCTTCAATTCTTCAATTCCTAGAATACTGGGGGGCTGATGGACCAGAGGGGCCAGTTCCCTATTGCTAAGACAATCCATTGTTTCTGATAATGGGGGTCACAGCTGACACAGGTGTCAGGGGACATTTTAGATCTGTTATTTGAATGGTGGAGACGATTAGGTCTGCTTATTATGACATTTTTGAGAGGGAAATGGCCATAGCTGGTGGTGATTTCACAGCTGACCTTATGACAAAAACAAGTGATCGTGGTTACTTTACAAAACTGGAAAATCTGTCATTCGAAGTTCTTGGGAATGGTAACGAAATACTTAAGAGACCTACAAATGGCAATGGAGCTTCCTATCTACCTTGATTTAACAGCCTTCTCTATCAGATAGTTCACTCTCTTATGAGCCAGCTCTGTTCTGTGTGTGGAGACCCCAAGTTGTTTCAAAGTCAGCATTCAAAGAAACACAAGTTATAAAATAGGGGCTCACATCATACACATGCTCCACTTACTCAAATTCGACTATGTGAGTTTTGGCCAAAAGAAAAACATCCTTTGATTTACGTCTCCTCCCTTTCACTCCACAAACTAGGCTCTGGCCTCCAATGCTTCAGGGAGAGAGAAGCCACAGCCAAAAGGCAAAACAAATAAAAGTAAACTAATTCTTGGTTTTTGATCCTCCTGGAGACCCAGCTCTATTGATTTAAGGGTAATTAATGGATCTTCTGGCAAAATTTTGAATATATATGATTTTCTTTGGTTTATTTCATGACTTTCAAAGCTGAAACTTGTTAAAAATGATCATGATAGTAACAATTACAGCAATAATACTTGTCATTTATCCAATACCTTCTATGTGTTAAACACTGAAGTAAACATATTACAGTGTGAGACTCCTATGCTCTGGCTTATTTGATGTTCCCAGTAACTCTAAAGTGCCCAGCAGTTTTAATTATTCCCATTTTACAGATAAGAAAACAGAGGCTCATAAATATATATAGTAATCAATGCCTATAAATAACAGAACCGAAACTGAAACTTATCCATCTGACTTAAAAGCATACATTCTTTGGAGGGAATATATATAACTAACCCCTTATTAGGGTGAAAGTTTCATTATTCCTTGAATAATAATAATAATAATAATAATAATAATAATCATGATAAGAAGCTCTTCCTGAGAGGTATGTTCCTGCCAGTGAATTAGGTGGTAAAGAACAGTCTTGCCATACTGGAGACCTCAGGCTGTAAAAAAAAAAAAAAAAAAAAAATAGAGATGTGAATAAATGATTAAAGTACCAGATGAGAGCTCTAATAGAAGTATCCCCAGAATAATAATTTCTTGAGCTTCTTTTCTTTGTGCACTGTCCTCAGCTCTAGCCCCCAGCTATTAGCCACTTGGAAACTCCTAGGCAACTCACCAAATCTCCAGGTAAAGAATCTTCATTGGCAAGCTACACTTCTGAACGAGCCAGGTAGCATCTACTCACCCTTCTTAATTAGTTTTCCTGAGCTTGTTAATAATCGTGGAGTCTGCAACTTTTAATATCTAATTGTTCTGACATCATCCGCAGAGATTTCCTCCTGGGGTATGCTTTCCTAATGTCCTCACAGTTAAATTTATACTTTTGTTAGGCTTCCAAGCATTAGGCTTTGGTGAGGCCACAGAGAGGTTACAATACAGTGGTACTTCTTTCTCTCTGGAGTCTGGCTAATAACCCAACACCATGGAGGAGGCCTGGAAGGAATGTACCAACAAAGCTGCTGCAAAAACATGAAACCAAGCCCAGGAACCCTGTCCTACATATCAGGGCTTTGGGGCTTAGATTTCATCAGGCTGAAAAAGAAAAAGAGTGACCTTTGACTGCAAAACAAATGATAGTTTGTTACTGACCAGAGATAAGTTTAAGCAAAGGTGATTTTTCTATTTGACATATTTGCTGAGAGTATTTTTCCCTTGCATTTTACAAATACGCAGAGTATTGCAAAGAACAGCAATGTTGCTAATATTCTTTAGAGAATATGGTTTCCTGGGAAGTGATATCTCCAGAGGGATTGCTGGAGAGTTTCTGATGTCTTATAAAATTGCCTTCATAAAGATCTGGGAGCAAGGCAATAAAACATAGAAAGTAGACATGTCTCTGGACATCTTATGATACTCAGCGCTCCAAAGAAATATCCTGTTACATGTTACATCTCCATGTATCTTATTAACATTTATTATAGTAGTCATAATTTATCATGCGTCTATGCTGTTCCAGACATTGAATAACAAGATTTATATCCATTATCTCTAATTCCAAAGTGGGGCAAAAACGTCAGAACTCAATCTGTGTTGCGGGTCTTTTTAAAATATGCATTCTCAGTGGGACTATTATTCCCAAAGAGATGAGTATTGGTCTGGGGGTGAGGGAAACTTAACTCTTTTTTGTTGTTCTGTTTGTCTTTCTAGCTTTGCTGAAACATTATTGACACATAACATTGTATTAGTTTTAGGTGTACAACACAATGATTTGATATATGTATATATTGCAAAATGATTACCAGGATAAGGTTAGTTAAGACATCCATCACTTTACACAGTTACCATTTCTCTGTGTGTGGTAAGAATTTTTGAGATCTACTCTCTTAGCAACTTTTAAGTATACAATATGGGATTGTTAACTATACTCACGCTATACATTAGAGGCTCACAACTTATTCCTCTTCTAACTGGACGTTTGTACCCTTTCCTCAACCCCACCAACCACTGGTAACCACTAACTCGGTTCTGTTACTAGGAGGGGTGTTTTGTTTTGTTTTGTTTTGTTTTGGATTCTACATACAAGTGAGATCATGCTAGGCCCATCCATGTTGTCACATAGGGCAGGATTACCTTCTTTTTATTGCTGAATAATATTCACTTACATACACACACGTTGCTTCCACATCTTGGCTTTTGTAAATAATGCTGTAATAAACATGGGGGTGCAGATATCTCTTCAAGATGGTGATTTCATTTCCTTTAGGTATATACTCAGAATAAGGGTTGCTGGATCTTATAGTAGAGCTATTTTTAATTTTTTGAGGTACCTCCATACTGTTTCCCATAGTGGCTGCGCCAATTTGCATTTATACCAACAGTGCACAAGAGTTCCCTTTTATCTACATCCTCACCAAAATTTGCTACTTACTGCCTTTTTGGTAGTAGCCATTTTAACAGGGGTGAGGTGATATCTCATTTTGGTTTTAATTTGTGTTTCCCTGATAAGTGATGTGGAGCACCTTTTCATGTACCTACTGACTAGTCAGATGTCTTTTTTTGGAAAAATCTGTGTTCAGGTTCTTTGCCCATTTTTAAACTGGATTATTCTGTTTTTTGCTGTTGAGCTGTATGAGTTCTTTGTATATTTTGGATACTAGCACCTTCTCGGATACATGATTTGCCATTATCTCTTCCCATTCTACAAGTTACCTTTTCATTTTGTTGACTCTTTGCTGCATAGGGAAAAAAGGGTTTTTAGTGTGATATAGTCCCACTTGCTTATTTTTGTCCTTGTTGCTTGTACTTTTGGTGTCATATCCAAAAACTCATTGCCAAGCCCAGTGACAGGAAACTTCTTCCCTATGTGTTCGTCTAGGCATTTTACAATTTCAGGTCTTAAATTTTTAATCCATTTTGAGTTAATTTTTGTGAGAGGTATAAGAGAGGGGACCAGTTTCATTCCTTTGCATGTGGATATCCAATTTTCCCAACATCATTTATTGAAAAGACTCTCTTTTCTTCATTGAATACACCTGGTTCTCTTGCCAAATATCAGTTGACTGTATATGCATGGATTTATTTCTGAGATCTGGGTTCTGTTCCATTGGTGTTTGCATCTGTTTTTATGCCAGTATCATACTGTTTTGATTGTGATAGCTTTGTGGTATAGCTTGTAATTGGGCTGAAGGATACTTCCAGCTTTGTTTTTTCTCAAAATCATTTTGGTTATTTGGGGTCTTTAATGGTTCCATATGAGTTTTAGGATTGTGATTTCTATTTCTGTTTAAAAACTGCCATTGGTGTTCTCATAGGAATTGTACTAAATGTAGAGATGGCTTTGAGTAGGATGGATATTTTAACAATATTGAGTATTCCAATCCATTAAGAAAATTACTCTTTTTGTGTATGAAGCATGGGAACACATACAATACATAAACAGATATGCAGTGTATCTGTGGTATGAAATTTTTATGGAGAGTGGTGGTTAGAAACAATAAACATCTTGAATCATTCCTTGGTGGGAGAGATAATGAAGAAGAGAGTGAGAAACACCACTCTAAGAGATCACTAACTTCTAAGTTGTTTTTTTTGGATCTTTTGTGTGGGGGGGGGGGTGGGAGAGGGGTAAATTTTGTTGTTTATACATTCTAATGGGACAAAATTTGATCTATTTTATCATTATCATGTAAATCAAGACTCAAAATTTCCCATTTGTATATCTTATTTCATAGACCCTTATGTTAATGATTCTTTCATGTTTTGAAATTTTGGAAGAATATTTCTTTCCTTGGATTCACAGGCCTTTTCGTGGATGGGGGGGGGGGGCACAGCGTAACACATCCAGAGTAGCTTACACTCTCCTGTCCTGTGCCTTGTCACCCCTGCTCCTGGACCCTGTGCTCACATACAACCTTCACAGCAGCCAGGGAAGGAAAGTGTTAGTATTCTCTTATTACAGATAAAGCAACTGTTTTGAACGTTTAAGTCATTCATTTCCCCACGGTCCTCACAGCTGCCTTGTGGTGGAAAGGATTAAAACCCAGTTCTGGAAGGGTACAACACCAATACCTATCAATCCATACCCTAAAATTCTCAAAACAGTAGCCCATGGGCCATCCAGTTCACTGACATGTTTCATGGCTAATTTGGTATACTTAAAATATTTGATTTTGTTTTCAACATTTAAATTGGGAGATCTTCACATGAAAAATAAATCTGCATTTCTAAATTCTCGTTAAAAGAGAAGAGGCTGGGGACTTATATCCAACATGGCAACACTACTGATACTAAGTGGTGGATACTGTTTATAATATTGTATTCACACTCCATTTTGCCTAAGTTTCCTGCTCTCACTTTTGTCTTATGCACAAACCCCTCCATTCAAAGGCCCTGTAAACATTTGACCCCATGACCCCTGATGAGTGGTGTGTCTGATCCATTTGAGTCTCAATGTGTAACATTGAGTCTAACATCCTTGTGTATTTCCTCAGAACACTTCCTTTCCACTCATTCATGTGATCATTTTAAAGAGTGATTTATGAATGCAGTTTAATTTACCACTCTATTATCCCTTATTTTCTAGACCTCTCTAGCAGACTAACTTACTTTCACCAAAAATGAAACCAATTTCTTTTCTTCTTCCAATAGCTATGTTATATTTCAACTGGAAATCCTTTGAATTCATTGCTTATTTCCTTAGGGTCTCCATTTCTGAAATTCACATGCTGCTAAGCCTTCAAATATTCAGTCTCTCCCAACCTGTAGTTTTGAGCCACACTGCCAGGGCATATCAATTGTACTTCACAGTTCAGAGTTTTGATTCGTGATTATATGAGGACTTTTTTCCTCCCTCTGACCTTTTATGGGTTAAACGGAGCCGAGCGGTCTATATAAAGCTCTTCCCTTCTCGAATTCTTTCCTTACAAGTACCTTTATTTTGACTTGCAGTACTTGGTGGATTAAGTGCTTGAAAAAAAGTGGTCTGCGTGCCGATCGTAAGTGAAAGTCAAAAACTCAAGAGCTTTATCGGGGAGAAGAAGGAAATGCTCAGGGAGTGTAATTGGTTGGGGTGTTCCCCAGATGTCTGTCAACAGCTCCATCTCTATGAAGGCATGAGAACCCAAGAAACAAATGCAAAGCAAAAGCAGCAGCAGATAAGAGGTGGCTTTTTCATCCTGGAAGCAAATGCCTGCGTCCTCTGCACAGCACTTTCATACCGTTCCATGTGTTATTGTGGAAATGCGCTTGTCACCGACGACATCTGGCTCGCCAACAGTGATCTAACTAAGTGAAGAAAACACAAACATGACCAGAAAACAAGCAGCCGTGTCTTGATATAACCACCAGAACTCTTTCTTTGGTGCGGTTGCTTTAAGGGTTCTCTTTGTGTGTGAATCTTTATTTATTTATTTATGTATTTAAAGTTTACTTATTTTGAGAAAGAGAGTGAGAGAGTGCTCGTGCACGCAGAGGGAGTGGGACAGAGAGAGAGGGGGAGAGAGAGAATCCCAGGCAAGCTCCATGCTGTCAGCACCAAGCCCCACTTGAGGTTTGATCTCATGAACCATGAGATCATGACCTGAGTGGAAATCAAGAGTTGGACGCTTAACCCACTGAGCCACCCAGGCGCCCCTGTAAATCTACTTTTAAAATATAAATTAGAGTGGGGCTCCTGGATGGCTCAGTGGGTTAATGGGCCGACTTCGGTTCAGGTCGTGATCTCACGGTTTGTGAGTTCCAGCCCCGCGACGGGCTCTGTGCTGACAGCTCAGAGCCTGAAGCCTGCTTCAGATTCTGTATCTCCCTCTCTCTCTATCCTTCCCCTGCTTGCTCTCTCTCTCTCTCAAAAATAAACATTTTAAAAAACATTAATATATATATATATATATATATATATATATATAAATCAGAGTACATAATGTAACATTTTTGCCTCAATTTATTAGAAATGGACTGCATTCATTGGAGGATTGTCTCAGTCCTTTGTTTTTTCGCACATTCATTGATTCATTCATTCCACAAACACTGAGCTTTTCATTTTTCACTGTGGGCCAGGCTCAGAGATTGTGATTCAGCTGGTATGTAGAGGGCCTCGGGCATTGGCATTTCTAAAAAGGCCTCCAGGTATCTCTAATGGTTAAGAACCAGTGTTTAAAGGGATGCTTTTGACAGAGTTTTTTCCAACAGAAGTGTTTCTTTGAAGCATTACCATGAAAGAGTTTTTAGGTGAAGGGTGGAAACATCTTGGGATAAATAATAATAATGTGCCTTAATAATGAAGAATGATGACACTTAGTATTTACTGAGTGCCATAGGTACTGGGCTAGGTAATTCATATCTGGGGACACTTTCATTTTTACATTAGCCTGGTAAGGTGGGTATTATTGTCCTTGTTCTGTGTTGATGAAAAGATATTCAGAGAGCATGCCAAAGTTCCCATAGCTAGAAGTGAATTACCTGTCGGGATTTGGAGTCTATATACCTGACTCCAAAGTTTCATTGTTTCTACTCTGTGCATTCATTCAGAACTTTTGTTTTGAATGTACTGATTTGAATAACCAATTTTTTTTTCACAGAGTATTTTCAGGCACATGATGTCATTCAATAATGGTGGTTGTATGAAGAGCTTCAGCATGGCATAGTAGAGGCACTAAGGCTCCAAGAAGGGGAGTAAACCACTGAAAACCACTCAGTCAGTTTTGCCTAGAACTCGAGTTACGTATTCTAGGCTCTCCCACTGTTCCCCAGGGCTTCCTCATGTCTTTTTCATTTTCTGATTTTCGGAGGTAATAACTGCTTCACCCTTTGGGCAATAGAGCCAGTAACCCAGCTGATTGGATCAACGGTTAGATTAGGCTAGATTAGGCTAATCAAATTCGTTTTCCCCTCCCCCACCCCAAGAATTCAGAACTGGTACTTGAAAAGGTTGGATCAGTTATCCTCAGGTGTTGAACTTATGTGCATACATCAGTAAAGAATGAAGTCACATTAGGATGGTTTCTTAGGGACCAGGTAAACTGAGAACAGAACAGATTTATGGAGCAAAAGACATATCCTCTGAATCCTGAGAGAGAGAGAAGAGTGAATAGCTCTCTTGACTTCTGATGACTTTGCAGAGGTCATTTATTCTCCTTTGTGATCACTGACCTTAATTCCTGCCCTTGGGTTTTGTGAGTGACCCTTAACTTGATACAATGAACTCCTCTTCATTTGTGCAAATTCAGTGTTTCTCCTGCTTTAAACCAAAAAAACCTTTGACTAAGTTAATGACCATATTTTGGGGCACACGTAAAAGTTACAATTTTGGGCTACCTTACAGTGAGTTACATTCCATTCCCAAATATCCTTAGTTTGGCCTATCAGTCTGGACTATTTTGACTGCAAATGGTACAAACTGAAATCAAACCAGCCTAAAGGCATGAGGGAAATTTCTTTGGTTGTTAGAATGAAATGTCCAGGGCTTGCTTCTGGCATGGCTAGATGCGGTAACTTAAATGATGTCTTCAGGAAAGTGCCTCTCTCTCTGTCTCCTCCACTTCCCTCTCTGGAAGTTTTATTCTCAGTCACCGGCGGGCTCGGCTCTCCGTGTGCACCCTGTTGGTTTGGCAACACCCTGTTGGTTTTGCAAGGCAACAGGAATGGCTCTTTCCAGCCTGTGCCAGGGAAAACACCCAAGCCTGATGCTCATTGGCTCAGGCTGAGTCGGTAGCCCATCTCTGGGCCAATCATTGTAGAGAGGGAGATGAGGGCCCTCATGGGCCGGAAGTTGGGGTGTTTCCATCTAGAGCTGCTAATGGCACGTTTGTTTTGAACCACAGGGAGTCAAAGAAGGGTAGCTGCCCAGCAGGAAGGTTTCGGATTTACATCTGAAGGGGAGCCTGGCTCAGGAAAAGAATGACTGCTTGTAAAACTCATTTACTTGCTAATATTCAAACATATTTCTTCACCAGTACTTTGCTTTGTTGCCTTGATTTTTTTCCACAAACGTATACATCGTTACATTCTTAATCTTGGTTGTTTCTTTGTTCTCAAGGGATTTACAGCTGGTAGATTCCAGGTTCATTGTTAGTCTTCTTGTTTACACCACCTGCTTATTTTATTTTAAAGTTGTGTTGTTGTCTTTAATTATTCGTTGGGCAAGTCATAATATCTTTGTATGAGGTATCTATTACATCTACCTGGACAATAATTTTAACACTAATCCAAATATAATGATTCAAATGCTTGATCCATTAACTTAATTCAGGTTGTTTTAATACCTTTTACACTGCGTTTTGAACGTTTCTTACAAATGACAAGGAACAAATCCCATGTGTCTATAAATCTGAGGATCATCGAGTGACTTGAGGAATCTAGACATCTAGAAATTATGTGGGAAAATTTCATCCAACCTTTCTTCTAAGAAAATCCAATCTCTTTTACGAAAAAAATTCTGTTAACTTTACCAAATCATCCCAACTGCTAAATTGGGCATTTGTTCAGTCCTTAGCACTTTGGAAGTCTTTCCTGCTTTGAAAATATGTGTTGATCCACCTTAACCTTTTTGAAATTCTTTACTTCTTTGGCTTCCATGAAAACATGTGCCTCGTTCTCCTTTCATCTCTTTGCCCACTCATTCTTTTCTGCTTTGTGATTTCATCATCCATCTCCAGCACTTTAAATATGGTGGCTCCCAAGATTCTGCCCATGGCCCTCTGACTTCCTCACTTAACTGACATACTTAATCCAAATGATCTCATCCACTTACAAATTTCCAGTCTCCAGCTATTTGCTGATGCCTCTTAGGACTAGAGCTCAGCCCTGACCTCTGTTCAGAGCGTTTCAAATTTATATATGCAACAGCTGGCAGACTTCTCCAGGCGCAGGTCCCTAGGCACTTCCAGGGTAACACAACCAAAATTGAACTCAGGATCCTTCTCAGAAATCCACTTCTACTTTCTCTTTACCATTGCCATAATGAAGACAGGTCTCATCTTTCACTCCAACAGCTTTCCAGCTATTTCCCAGATTCCAGTTCTGTTATTCAAGCTCACCCCCAAGCCCGTGTCCCTTCTATGGTTTCCTATCAGTTTCAGGGTATACTCTAGTCCAGGAAACTTTTCTTAAAGACCAGCTAGTGAATCTTTTAGGCCTTGCAGACCTAAGCAAAATTGAGGCCATTATGTAAGCACTTTTATAAATTCATAAAATATAGTTATTTAAGAGAATGAAAGTTATTTTTAACTCATGGGTTGTTCAAAAACCAGTAGGAGCCCAAATTTGGCTATCAGGCCCTACTTTGCCTTCCCTTGGTCTAGTCTGCTCTCCTCATGGGGTGCGTGAGGTCCTGCTTGATCTGGCCCCTCGGTTTCCTCTCTGGTCTCATTTCTCACTGCTATCTGCCTCCCACTTTGCAAGGTCTTGCTCCATGCTGTTTCCTGCCTCTGGACTTTGCTTATGCTGTTTTCTTGGCCTGGTGTGCTTTTCTCTCCTTAAATTCTGTACCAGACCAATTCCTGTGCATTTGGTATACTCGGCTCAAGGACCTTTTCCTCTAGGGAGAGTTCTCCACAGTCTTCCCCATCTCTTAGCGAAGTTAATGTGCCCTTCTGAGTTCCCACAATGCCCTGTGCTTGTTCCCATCATCTCCCATCACATGGCAGCCCAGCTGTTTGTTGTGATTTCTGTATCAAGTTGATGAGCAGAACTGGATCTTATTTGTCCTATATCCTCAGGGCTTAGCACAAGCCTTGGCACAAAGCACACATCCAGTAAATGACACTTAACTCTGGCACTGTCTATTCCCCTTTGATAGAGGAAGAGTATTGTATCATAAATAAGTTCCTTGAAACATCTAAATTGCAACCTAACCACCTATAGTGTCATTGACCTAATTCTAGCGGCAGGAAGACCTATTCAATTTTAATACTTCGAAAGTCATTTATTGTTAGCTAGTTCCTTTGGGTGGTGCATGGCCTTAATAATACCAAGGCCAGGGATTCAATAGCTGTTTAGTTGAGAATACTTTACCCTGTCGAGTGACCGACCACAGGCTATGTCCTCAACTCAGCTGGCTGGCTGTTTTTCAGATTCCTGCCATTTGTCACTTAATAGAACTGGAGATTCCAGACACAGAAATCCATCACCAATGGCTAGGGAAAACTGTTTAAAGCACATGCCTCTGACTAGAAAACAGAACATGCTCCTTGTAGGAAATGAACAGCATGTAAAAAGAATATTTAATATATAGAATAGTATAGAAAAAGAAAAAAACATCAAAAAGTTCAAAAATGTTTCAGCCATAATTCCACCACCAGGAGTCAAGGACTGTTAAAATGTGGGCATGGACCTGGGGGCACCTGGGTGGCTCAGTCGGTTATGCATCAGACTTCAGTCAGACTTCGACTCAGGTCATGATCTTGTGTTTTATGGGTTTGAGCCCAGTGCCAGGCTCTGTACTGACAGCTTGGAGCTTGCTTTAGATTCTGTGTCTCCCTCTCTCCCTGCCCCTTCTCTGCTTGCATTCTGTCTTTCTTTCTTACTCAAAAATAAACAAACATTAAAAAAAATGTGGGCACGGATCTTCTTCTATAATATTCATCATTGCTATCCTTCTGTTTATGCCATTTTGTTTCCTGATTCTTTTCTTTACTTAACATTATATAGACAGCATTCTCCCAGGCCGCTAAGCCTCTTTACAAGTGTCACTTGTAAAGAATGTAATGTAAAAGTCTTCCCTTGTTCTAACCCTCCAATTCAGGTTCAAATGTTAGTGAAATCATTTTTCTTTTTTCTACCTACGTAAGCAAACGTTAGCCAGCATGTAGAATTGGCATTAGGGCTGAAACAAATGAAGAGATAATTTGATTCTTTCTCTTGTTTCACAGATGAAAAAAATGGAGGTGCAGAGAATGTAGGATTTATCCTAGGGACCACAACCAGTATAAGAATTCTACTGCAAACAATCCAGGATTCTTTCCAACAAATGTGGTTCAAGATCATGGTGGCTCAGAGAGAGCAACCAAGATGGGTGCCTATCTTTTCTTTTTCAGCGTGTCAGTACCAGGTGTGTGCCATTTATACCTCTAATTGTGGACGGCGATCCCCTTGGGTTCAATGGCACCTTCTATTCTCTCATCCCCGCAATCTGCCACCCTCTCCAATTTCTTATCGTTAAAAACAATTACATTCTGTGTACAAAAGGGTGAAAATAAACACACATGCAACATATTTTATATATTCCACCCATTTATGGAGACAGAAATATCCCTGTTAAACCCAGCTCATTAGTACATGGATTTGGTCATATTTTACCAGCAAATGAAATTCAAACATGCATTCCATAACCTTTTCTGTGAAGAATCTTAAGAGAGAAAATGCCATGAATGAGAAATAAAGACTAAGTTAACAGAAAATGTTCACCTGAACTGGGCACTTGTGAGCAAAAATACAGGACTGTAGAATTCGCATTCTATTTGAGAATCGTTAAGTACGGAAAGAATGAAAAATGGCGGCTCTCATGTATTACTTGCAGACATAAGGTTCACGTTTATTTGTCTTGGCCATCAGGTTTTTCTGAGTGGGAACGTGACCATATGCTTCCTTTTCTAGGAGCACAACCTTTGCTAGTCAATATGCTGGCTAGGGAGCAAAGGATGGCTTTACAGCATATTTAATTCCATCCTTCACTTTGAAATGAAAATTGATGTCAGTTCTCCCACCCCATCAAGCTGTTTTCCAAATGCTAAACTCCTCTGTCTTTCATCAAACTTCCTCCTATCTCATTTGTCAATGTCCTTTTACTTCCACAAATATTTTCTACTAAAGTTAAAATTAAAATGAACTCCTTTCTATCTTACCCACTACCCCATACTAATACTGCCTTAGTTCTTAGAAGCCTAGAAATGGAAGACCTCAGAAGAATTCCCAAGGGAGAGAGCATCAGCCCTATCCTAGGGATAGGGAGTCTCCTTGGAAAGAGAGAGAGATAGAGAGATAGAGATAGAGAGAGATAGATAGAGAGAGAGAAGTGTCCCACTTACCCTCTGTTGGCATCTCCCAGGAAGGGATAAGGTATTCATACCAGGTAAGGAGAACACTTTGGCATTTCAAGTTCAACAGCCTTACTTTCTATGACATCTCATGTAATTTCCTTGTAAAGTTGTCAGAGAGAAGATGAAGAAGGAGTGAAACATTCAAGAATCAATGTAGAATAAAGGAAAGCCAACAGTCCTAATTTACCTCACCTCCTATAGGCTACTCACTGGCTAAATTCTTCACGTTATCGTACTTGGATCTTCAGGAAAATCCTGGAGTTAAAGGTGTTAGTAAGGTCCTCTTTTAGATAAGAAGACTTAGGTTTAGAGAGTTTAAAACACTTACCTAAGCTCACACAGATAATAAGTGGCACAGCTGGGATCAAATCCAGATTTCCTTTGATCTCAGAGCCCTTGCTATTAACTCCGAAATAATACACCTTTTGGGTCAGGTGTCCATGGAAGAGGATGAGCTGATAAGTGACAACTGGTAGAAGGATAAAAAGTAGGAACTTGCTGCAACAAGAAACTGCCGAGATTACCTGGGAAGAGTGGAAAGTGGTGGCCTCACCTTGGGTGAGTAGAGAAGGGTGAGAAACATATGCCAGACAGAATTCTGATGGCAGAAGGTCAGTCCCAAATGATCCTACCCCTTCAGCTTAAACTGTTGAGAAGACAACTGCGAGGAACTGGTAGTGATCAGGAATGGGAGTGGCAAGGGAAGATTTTTCTGAGGGGGCGACATTTGAGCTGATCCCTGAATAAAGACAAGTCAGCGATGGGAAAATCTTAGAGCAAGGAATTTGGGATGAAGAAAACAACAAATACAGAGATTCCAAGGCAGAAATAAATTGGAGTAGTTGAGAAAAAAAGAAGACCCAAGTGGCTAGAATGGAATATTAAATGATCATTTTCAGAAAAGGATAAAAGCATGACTTTATATAAATATAAAATAAACATTTGGTAAGGATTTTATTTATCTGTGATGGAACCTGGTAGATGTTATCAATGCTTCAAAGAAGTCACAACAAAACATATTTATATGGAGTAAAGGAATATCGAATGTGCAAAGGGAGGCAAAATTAGCTTCTTTTACCGTAGGGGAGGGAAGTCAATTGATCTTCTGGGCAGAATAGATTTGCATGTCTAGAGACAAGAACTACTTTGCATTGCCAAATTACAGAATTGTGAAAATAGCTTCCATAGAATCAGACTCAGATATCCTGGAAGAACGTCCTGTAAAGTCT
This sequence comes from Felis catus, assembly GCF_018350175.1. Classification (NCBI taxonomy): domain Eukaryota; kingdom Metazoa; phylum Chordata; class Mammalia; order Carnivora; family Felidae; genus Felis; species Felis catus. The sequence continues at coordinate 411,750 of NW_025408497.1, read as the reverse complement.
ATTAGATAATGTATTGTTTTCCATGGAAGCGCCAAGTTTCTCCTATAGTCTGATTGTGAGGGATAGCAATAGGAGATGAGACGGAAGTTGTCATGACTGAGATCCTGCATGGCCTCGGGACCAAACAGTGACTTTCGACTTTATTTTAAAGGGAACAGGAAACCATGAGACATTTTTAAAGTCAGGGAGAGGCATGTTCTGTTTACCAGTTTAATCAGGACCACTTTGGCCGCTGGGTGAAGAACGAAATTCTGTGGGGTGTAGAAACATCTAAGTAGCTGGAATGTAGTGTTAAACAGGTTTGTCAAAAAAGATAAAAGTCATGACTCTCATACAGATATAAAATAAACACTTGTTTTGTTTTAAGGTTTATTTATTTATTTATTTATGAGAGCAAGAGCAAGCTAGGGAAGGGCAGAGAGAGGGGAAGAGAGAGAGAATCCCAAGCCAGCTCCACACTGCCAGCACAGAGCCCGAGGTGGGGCTCAAACTCACGAACTGGGAAATCAAGATTCGGACGCTTAACCAACTGAGCCACACAGGAGCCCCTCAAATAAGTACTTGTTAAAGATTTTATTTAATTCATTAATCAGTGAGGCAAGCCAGCAGGCAATCTAATGAGATATTGTGGCTTGGACCAGGAGGTAGCAGTGAAAATGGAAAGAAGTAAATGGATTCAAGATGAAAGAACTGGCTCTTGTTTTTCTAGAGTTTCTAGAGTCTTGTTGCCAAACGATACTCAGAGACAAAAAAGCCTTGACTTCTAGGGCTGGAAAAGGAGGATAAGAAAAAGAAGACTTTAGCCTTGGACCGAAGGATGGGTGATTCTGCAAGAAAGAACAAGGTTAGAAGCCGAAGGCATCATTTTTTTCAAAGGCAGTGAGAAACTAACTAAAGGACACCAGAAAGTGGAAATGTTATCCATACGACATGAAATGGTGGTTGATAATTATCCTAACAGTCCTGAACTTGTGGCCTCAAAATTCCTTCACACTTAGTCAAAATAATGCTGGGGAAATGGATAAGAAGGTACCCACCTGAAAGACAAAAGGGGCCAAGTTTATAATCCTTAAGCATTCACCTATAGAGTAGAAATCCACCCCTCACTGTTCCTCATCACTACCTGGCCTTATGATCCAGAAATTTCCCAGGACAAGTGTCAGCAGGAAGCCAATTACGGGAGTCTTGTTTGGGGGCTGCCTGAGGGGACTGATTCCATGACAGTTACCATGCCCTTGTTTGACAGATGTGAAAATCAAGTCTTGAAGAGGCTAAAGACACAAAGGGGTGGTTAGTCACTGGAACCCAGCTTGTGGACCCTCACCAGCACTCCCCTCACTGCACTGGACAGCCAGCTCTCTACACTGCAGATTAGTTCAAAACATCAAGCTCCATTCTCTGTATCAGCACTGTGCAAGAGCATTTTCTGGAATGATGAAAATGTTCTATACCCATGATTTCCAATACATTAGCCACTAGCCACACGTGGCAATGGATGACTGCAATGTGTCAGTGAGACAGGGTAACTGAATTTTTCACTTTGCTTAAATTAAATGTTAATAGTCACATGTGGCTAGTGGTTTACTGCCTTAAATCATGCAGTTTTATACCATAGCAAGCTGTATGTTTGTTTTTTTGTGTGGTAATTTTTTGAATGTTTATTTAATATTTTGAGAGAGGGAGGGAGAGAGAGAGACAGAGAGTGAGCAAGTGCATGCACAAGTGGACGAGGAGCAGAAAGAGAAGGAGACAGAGAATCCCAAGCAGGCTCCATGCTGTCAGTGTAGAGCCTGATGCGGAGCTCAATCTCATGAACTGTGAGATCAAGACCTGAGCCACAATCAAGAGTTATACACTTAACCAGTTGAGCCACCCAGGCACCCCTCAAGCTGTGCATTTCTTGGAAGAGCTATATTGTACAGGTTTGTCTATTGCTTTTTGTCATCCCTAAAATTTGAACACTTTTTCTGTGTTTGAGGAATATTCTATTTATGAGTTTGTGTCCCCCCAAAGTAGAAGTTGATATTTTCTTCTGGTGTTTACAACTAATAACTCTAACTGTAGATAGCAAAAAAAAAAAAAAAAAAAAAAAAAAAAAAAAAATCCTGCCCCTCAATTTTTAGCCAAGAGGAAAGTGTGTCTATCAGTCAGGGAAGCTAAGTTTAGCTGCAGTAACAAACAATCTAAAATCCCACTGATTTACACCATCAGAGTTTATTTTTCATTCCTGTTACACACCATGGCTATTGTTGATTGGCTGGTGTTCCATGTTTGTCTTCACTCCAAGATTTAGGCTCTTGGAACAGCTTCTATCGGATACGTTGTTGATGTCATGGGAAAGACGAAAGAGAAAAATAGTGAAAAACGGGTTGGTTCTTTTTTTTAAATTTTTTTTCAACGTTTTTATTTATTTCTGGGACAGAGAGAGACAGAGCATGAACGGGGGAGGGGCAGAGAGAGAGGGAGACACAGAATCGGAAACAGGCTACAGGCTCTGAGCCATCAGCCCAGAGCCTGACGCGGGGCTCGAACTCCGGGACCCCGAGATCGTGACCTGGCTGAAGTCGGACGCTTAACCGACTGCGCCACCCAGGCGCCCCAAAATGGGTTGGTTCTTAACGCGTCTTCTTGGAAGCCATAGTTCTCTCTATGATTCATGGGCAGAAGCAAGTCATTTGGCTACTCTTGAGTTCAACAGAGTTGAGACACATAAATCTTCTTCAGAAGGTAGACAGGGTATTCTGGACAATAATACATTCTATAGCACCTACAAATAGCTAACATTTATTGTGTGCTTAGTTTATATCAGCTAATAGACCAAGCCTTTTATATATAGTATCTTAATTTTTATAATGCTCTAGTTTTATTATTCTCTCCATTTTACAGGAAAGAAAACAGAGGCTTAGAAAGATTGAGGGTGTGGCTCTGAGTCACATAGTTCATAAGCAGTGCAGGCAGGATTTCAACATCATTCTCTTTGACTCCAAACCCCATGCCTGCTTCCTTTTAAATTACTGCACTGCTTTTTTTTTTTTTTATGTAGGAAAAATATTTCTGAGAGAGGTGGGGAAATAAATTAGATTTCTAGAAAAACATACTTTCCTTCAAGTCCTCAGTTTAACACTCTAAGGTTCCTGGAAACTATGGAATCTAAACCAATTTTCTATACCATTCCTTTGATCCCAAATGTTTTAGGACTCTAGCTTAATTGTAAAAACAATTTTTTACACTAATAAAATTCTTCAGCTAATTTTTGCTGAGGTATTTGTCTCTCATTTATTTTTAAAATTTTGCTGTGATAGAACAAACAAAAGCTTTCCCTTCCCTCCCCTAATATAAATTGCTTCTCCCAAAAGAAACACAAACATAGCTGGTTTGTTATCCTTCAAACATTACTTGACATATTTATAAATATATGTACGTTATATATAAGGTTTTGAGTAATTTCATGTTATACAAATGAGATTATATTACCCTGTTACTCCTTAACTTGTTTGTTCTTTTATCATATCATGGGTATCTTTCCACAGTGGTATATAAAACACTGCTTCATCCTTTTTAACGATCCACTGTATCTCGTAAAGAAGAGTTTAAATTGTGATTCCAATCGGTCATGTTCTCCTTTTACCCATGCAGGTCTAACACTCTTACCAGGCTCATAAAAAGAATGCTGGTTCTGAACTTCTTCAACATGAGCACCATTCTATTTCCCCCTCTGGTATATCTCCAGTGGAAATCATTTTTCTCTTGCATATATTTTATTACCTGGAGTGCTTCATTTCTTGCTGCCCAGAGCTGGTCTTCGGCGTGAAGGAAGCTTTGTTGTTAACAATTGTTCTGTTCCGAAAAAGTAGGTTCCCAGATGAATGGACCAGCAATGTCCTCCAGTAAACCCTTTCAAAATGACCATCTATGCAACCATCTTTGTCCATATGAGTATTCTCTGAGGAACAGGTAATTTCATATGAGCTGGGGCATACCCACCTCCCAGTTTTGTGTAAGAGGCTGTAATGAACAAGCAGATTAGTATTTAATACACTAATCTGTACAGTGCTCTCCTCAATAAAGCTTTAATTATTTTAGATGATCGTGAAGGCAGCCATCATGCTTAATACATTGTACAGCACAATGCACAAATCACCAGAGCGAGGGAAATTACAAGTCCAAGGAAAATGAATGGTCAGTTCACAGTTAGAGAAGAGCAGGTCGTCCACAAGGCCATTTGATCTGGAGCTGAATAATCTCACCGGCAGCAGCACTGAAGCTTTTAGCCTGTATGTGCAAGGGGCTTTTAAAAATCATGTACATCCCGAGAATTTAATTTTAAAGGTCCCCATGGGGGGTGGCCTCTGTGAGCCTGACTAAGCTGAAATGTTCTGGTTCAAAACGGGAGAGAGACATGGAGGAGGGGTCATAAACCAAGCTCCTGGAAAGCTCCCGGGGTTATGTCTTCAGGGACCAAAGCGTCTGAGGGTTTTGTCATGGATCCAGAACGAATAACTCACACAACTAATTAAGAATAGTCTCGGATAATTAACATCTGTGCAACCAGACAGTTTTGCCTCAGGACCATTAAGAAGCAAATCCAAAAGTGAATGGTACACAATGAGCGATGGGTGCCTCAGGAGAAATACCTCCGCCTTTTGTCCCAGTTGGCAGACGGTTCTGAGATGCATTTCACACGGCTCCTTGGGAGGTCCCAGAGGATGCTGCAATGGTCACATGGAGCAGTGGCTTTACATTGTCTGTCCCACCTTCTCTGTGGCACTCCCCGTCTGTCTCTCATGCCTGCTCCCTGGGGTCACTTCCCGCAGAAGCCGTTTGCGTGCTCACCACACACACACACACACACACACACACACACACAGCACACAGGAGCCCGCAGAGTAATCGGCAGGGTTTGGAAGCACAAAAGATGCCTAGGAGGAGGTAAGGGAGAGAATGGAAAAAAGGTCTCTCTAATTGGTATCTTGAGAGTTGAAATTAAGTTGGGATATATCAAAATATAATGAATTCAATGTAAGAGATCCACTGTGATATAAATCCTATACTAATCAGACTAGATTAATTAGAATGATTTACAATTCAAGACATAGATAAACTTAAAGTCATTCCTGTTTTGTCTGTTTCAAAATGAACCTTTTTTATGTATATGTGGAAATATACATACATAAAATATAAATATATAATATTAAAAATAAGAAAGCATGTTTATATAATACATGTTAATTTATATCTTTAATATATTTTATGCAATTATATATTTTGTATATTTAATTATAAATGTATATATTTATATACATATAAATATAGCTCATAACAGTAGCTTTTGCTGAGGTTCAGATTGGAAGGTGAAATGGGTCCCTTACAAACAAGAGAGCTCAGAGAGGCTCATTTCTTAGTACAACCCTTCTGTATCTTCAGTTTTGCCTCACATGCATATATTACCTAAGCAAAAACTTAATTTTAGGAACATGCTTTTTGGAACAAGAATGCAGAACCATGTGATAATACAAGTTGTGATAACAGAAGAATGCAAGCATTCTTCCTTTCTAGGCCTCCCCAGCAATAAACACTGCCAATGGTTTGGTGTGTGTCCTTGTGGATCAATGGCCCCCAACCTGGCTGTGTATTAGAAACACACACACATGCACACACACACACACACACACACATGCACACACACGTGTATAATAGCTCAATAAGTATTTGCTTTTTGATTTCTTTCAGTTACACAGTAATAGATTTTATGTTTCACTCTTGCTGAGTTAGTATCACTGATTCTAAATTTGTGTTTCCCATAGTAATACATAACAGGAATATTTCTCTCTCTCTCTATATATATATATATATGTATCCATATAGATATTATACAAAATTATATATATAATTACATATATAGTAAGCCTATATATTGGTAGTAAATATAAAGCTATCTTGATAGTAATGATTAAAAGCTTTATAAGTATTTTACCAGTTAATTTTTGCTATTTGGTAATAATTAAGATGCTTCAAACTAATATAAGCCAAAGAAAGGTATATTATATGAAAATATTGAGATGTGTTATGGAAGTGAAAGTTAGCTGCTAACACAAACACTAAATCTTCAGTGGCCTAACAAAGTAAAAGTTTGTTTCTCACTCATTTCATAGACCAGTTGGGTCTTCACTAGGTGGCCTTCCACAAGTTGATTCAGGGATGTAGGTTCATTCTAGCTAAGAGTTGCACTAGGTCTCACATCTTCTGATGAATTCTGTTCATTACCCATCAATGAGCAAAGAGAGAGGACCTGGAAAGGTCCAATGGAGTACTAGGGAGCCACATCTGGAAATACACATCCCTTCTGTCCATAATTCCATTGGCTGGGACTCAGTTACATGGTATCACTTAAGAGCAAGGGAGGCTGAGAAATGTAGGCTAACTGTGTGCCCCAGAATAAGAGGAGAATGAAGGTGCTGGTACACAGTAGCAGCCTCTGTCATAAGCAAGAAATGTAGGTTGGACCACACAAAATTAATTAATGGGTTGGATCCCTAGCAGCTAAGGCTTCTTCTTTTCCTCTCTGAGGCCCGTCATCTATCTGTCTTTTCTTCTCCCTGCACAGCTATTCCATACTTTTCTCCCTCTCCTTTCCCCTTCTCAAGAAGTCTCTGTCTCTGTGTCTCTCCCCCCTTCTTTCTCTCCCTCTCCAGGTAGATCCTAGAGAACATCTGATCTTTTGTCAGACAAAGCACCTGCTGTCAAAACAAGTATCTAATTCTACTCATAAGTGCTACCAAATAAGAGTTCAGCTTGCAATGAAAGTCTATGATGAGAGTCTAGACTTAGTTGGGGAGGGCTTCTCTGAGGTAGTAGCCCTTAAGCTGAGATCTGAGGAATGAGTAGGGATAACAGGGGACAGGGAGAGGAATGGTGGAGAGCTTCAGGCAGAGGAAACAGCAGTTTTTACATAGGTTTTCAAGGAGAGGCCAAGAATGCTACCCGGGTTGGTCTAGAGTAAGCAGGAACTTCTAGACCATGATAAGAATTTTGGATTCTTTTTCTTACACCATGAAAGGTCAATGCCTCCTCTTTAAATATTTATTCTTTAGAATAAGGGTTACTCTAACTCTTAAGCTTGCTCTTCAAAAATGAGCAAGAGTAGCATCATTGATGGGGCACAGTGGTTTTGACCACATGTTTGAATACAGCCATAAGGAGTGGACAACCCAACCATGGCCAAGCTATACGTTACTGTGCACTAACCACAAAGCCCTCTCTTCCTCCGATTAGCTAATCTGTGCCATTGAGAATGTGAAACAAAGTCATCAAGATTTTAAAGTCCTGGAGTTAAAGTCTTGGGAATGATTTTTTATAATGTATAATTGCTTAAAAATTGATACATGCAGCAATTATCAGGCAAAGCTTGAGCTGAGACATGCCTATTCCATTTACACTAAGGTTCTGTTTACAGTGTTTTATATGGCTACTCACTGGTTGAAATATTAGCAACATTGATTCTCTGTACAGTACTTACCACAACACATATTTCCTTGCTCCAGATGGAAAGTCAATGGGCAGAAATGTGCTGTTAATGATGTGTTGGCATGGCATTTCCTGTATTACAAAATACAGCCCAAAACATTAAAATATCCTCTTATCAAGTGCAAAGTTAAACAAAGTTGTTTGACTAAATGAGTATAAATAAATTTCTGGTAGTAAGAGTACAAAATGTAGTGAGGGGAAATGCATCCATGACTATATAAACACGGACTAAGTTTTTACCATTTGTCAAGTATTCAGTGAAAAAAAGAAACCTAGCGATATTCTTACAGACTAAGGACTGAATATAAATCTTACAAAATATAGTTTTAAATTATCATGAGACTTATGCTGTAAGAGTCTTGCACTTAGTTCTCTAACAATCATTTCATATGCGATTGCAGCTCTAGTATTTACTAGGTATATGGCCATAGGCAATTTATTTAATCTCTCTGAGCCTCGGTTTTCTCATCTGTAAAATGGTTATCTTCATTAGATCTATTCTATTTGTTCATTGTGAAGACGGAGATAGTCTAAAGCACTAGTACAATTCCTGGTGCTGAAAAAAAGGCAGGACTCAGTAAAAGATAGTTCTTATCTCTTGAGGAGTCTGGGTGACTCAGTCAGTTAAGCATCCAACTTCGGATCAGGTCATGATCTCCTGGTTTGTGGGTTCAAGTCCTGTGTTGGGTTCTGTGCTGACAGGTCGGAGCCTGGGGCCTGCTTTGGATCCTGTGTCTTCCTCTCTCTTTGCCCCTCCCCCACTTGTGCTCTGTCTCTCTCTGTCTCAAAGAAATGAGTAAAAGTTAAAAAAAAAAAGATAGCTCTTATCTCTAAAAAAATTTCATAACTACTCTTAAGAATCAAAGTTTCTATGAGTTCACTCAATAAAATCTGGTTTTGAGATGCTGCTAGATATTTCGAGGAAGATACACAAAGAAATACAGACCTCATTTTCCCTACCTTTGAAGAATTTATAGTACCTTTGTGGGGACTATCACTAAGTGAGGTTCAATAACCTACCAGGAAATACTGTGATTAAGCAATAAATTTACACCATAGACCTACATTTCCTGAAACTTAAGACTTTTTTAAAAATTTTTTTTTTCAACATTTTATTTATTTTTTGGGACAGAGAGAGAGCATGAACGGGGGAGGGGCAGAGAGAGAGGGAGACACAGAATCGGAAACAGGCTCCAGGCTCTGAGCCATCAGCCCAGAGCCCGACGCGGGGCTCGAACTCACGGACCGTGAGATCATGACCTGGCTGAAGTCGGACGCTTAACCGACTGCACCACCCAGGCGCCCCAAGACCTTTTTTTATTATTTTTTTTATTTTTATTTTTTTAAATTTTTTTTTCAACGTTTTTTATTTATTTTTGGGACAGAGAGAGACAGAGCATCAACGGGGGAGGGGCAGAGAGAGAGGGAGACACAGAATCGGAAACAGGCTCCAGGCTCTGAGCCATCAGCCCAGAGCCCGACGCGGGGCTCAAACTCCCGGACCGCGAGATCGTGACCTGGCTGAAGTCGGACGCTCAACCGACTGCGCCACCCAGGCGCCCCCCAAGACCTTTTTTTAAAGAAAAGTGTTCTCTCAGACTCCCAGGGTTTACCTGAATTATTTTTACTATAATACTATTTAAATATGTACAAACATAAAAGCATGTTATAAACTCCCTATTGTTCTTAACTATAAAACTGACAAGAAAACAAGTAAAATTAAAAACAAGCTATAAAATCCATAAAAATTCAAATAAACAGCATCTAACATAGTTAATAATGTTGCTGAAACTAAATGGTGTTTTAGAATTTTTTGATTGGGGTCAACAGGGATGGAGGAAAGGCTTTCCAAAGACTTTCTGGAAAAAAGAGAGGGTTTGAGATAGCAAAGAAGGTGAAGAGGAACAATATAAGCAAGCTTTCTTCAGAGAGTAAATCAGCTGCCTGGGAACCTGATGAAAAGAAGGGGAAAAAATAAGATGAGAAGTGAAGGTTACAAAGTTAGAAAAATTCTCTTTCAAGCTAAGGGGTATCTGCACTTATTTGAAGACAAGAAGAAATAACCAATTGAAAGAGAGACACTGATGGTCGAGGGAAAGTCAGGAGGGAAGAGTTTGTCAGTATCACTGCAGTTCTATATTTTTTTAAAACTTTTATTATTGAAGTACAATGGATATATGATGTTATATTAGTTTCAGGTGGTCAACATAGGAATTTAATAATTCTATTTATTATGCAACATTCAGCACAATAAGTGTATTTATTGTGTATTTATGTCATCACACAATGTTATTATATCATTGACTCTATTGCCTATGCCATACTTTTCATCATTATGAATTATTTATTTTATGATGGGAAGTTTGTACCTCTTAATCCCTTCTATCTGGCCTATTCCTCCCCCTTCCTCCCCTCTGGCAACCACCAGTATGTTCTCTGGATTTATGAGTCTGTTTCTGTTTTTGTTTGTGCATTTGTTTTGTTTTTTAGATTCGACATATAAGTGAAATCATATGGTATTTGTCTTTCTCTGCCTTATTTCACCTAGCACAACACCCTCTAGGTCTATTTCTACTATAGTACTACCCTTATCTATCCAGCACCTTTGCTCCCCTTTCTTTCAGTGACAGACCCCAACCTCATCTCACTCCACTGTGATTGGTCTATGAAAGGGCTTCTGAAACAAGATAGCCAATCAGATTGTTTCTTCTGCGATTTGAAACTTAAGCAGATACTTCCTTCCATCATTTTATGACACCATCCCTGAGGAAAGAACCACATGCTCTACTGCCGAGGTCCTTAGTAGGTCTTTCTTTTCTTTTTTCTAACATTCTTGTATAAATCAGTCTTTGCTTAAACTATCCAGAGGTACAGTAAGTTAAATGAAACTAAAAGAACATTAACCAGTATGTAGGTAGGGACTCTAAACATTGATGTAGAGACCCACTTTCCTTTCTTTGGGACCCAAGGAAAGCATAAGGGATAGGTAGGTGTTAATCACAAGCTGACAGGTAGATGAAGGGGTTCAGGTCAAATGACCTCAAACTTCTTAACAAAGTAAGAATTGGACTGTCTGCCAAGTATGAAGTGATAGAATGTGATTTTTAAAATAACTTAACACTAGGGGCACCTGGGTGGCTCAGTCGGTTGAGCGTCCGACTTTGGGTCAGGTCATGATCTCGCAGTTCGTGAGTTCGAGCCCCGGGTCGGGCTCTGTGCTGACAGTTCAGAGCCTGGAACCTGCTTCAGATTCTGTGTCTCCTTCTCTCTGTCCCTTCCCCGTTCATGCTCTGTCTCTGTCTCTCAAAGATGAATAAACGTTAAAAAAAATTTAAAATAACACTTGAAAACATTTTATGTACTGATCTTGTGGTACAAAATCTCTGTAGAGAGAGATCCAACAGTCTTTAGAAGATTTTTTGATGAAACCAATTGCAAGCCTTTGAAATCTAGGTTTAGAATTTGAGTCCAGTCTTCACAAGGAAAAGGGAAGCTAGTCTGCACAATTAAGGGAAGGAAGAAGTTAGATCTGGTATGTGTTGGCAGATGGATAATTTTCAGAAGAGTAGTAACAGGACTCAACACTATTTAGAGAAAAGGTGAGGGTGTAATGTCCCCCTGCAGTCTTGCAAAGTGGGACTTTGATGAGATTAGAAGTGACTAGTGAAAGAGGATTTACTATGGCTTTTTGCTGAGTGGTGTGTGATTAAAAAAAAAAAATCTTCTATACAATCTTTCCTAAGAAAGTTCTCATCAATGTTCCATCATTCTCTGGGGGATAGTAGGACATTTGCTTGTGCAGGGGAAGCAGGGAAGGGCAAACTAAGAGGGCTGGAGAAGATGCGGATCTCATATGGGTTACCCAATTACTTGGGAATCAACAAGTGACAATAAAAGGTTTTCAGCTAAGAATCTGCCCTAGAAAGAGTTGTGCGTGTCCTAGGATTTGCTCTGACAATGCGATGGTTAAGCGTAGCCTGGAAGCAAAGACTGAAAAACACAGGGAGGTGGAGGTTGTGTAGATTCTGGTTTTGAAGTAGTGACTAGCTTGATAAATCCTCTTTCAAAAACAGCAACAACAAAACCTACAAAACTAGGCAGAATTGTCAAAAACAGTCATTTTGAGGCTCTGGAAATGGACCAAAAGGAAACAACAATTTGAAAAGCATATATTCATGAAAAACTGCTGACCTTCGAGTAAGAACAGTAGAAGTCTGTGGCTTTCTTGCCTGTGGCTACTCCCACACCCCACCCCAGATTGGCCAGCACACCAATTCTATCAGATGAGACTGACCATGAAAACTGACAGCCTTGTTGCAAGAGGAGCAGGCTAACTTGATTTCGAGCAGAGAGTGGAAAATTGGCAACTGGGGTGAATGGGAAAGGGCTAGAGCCCTCTCTCTGAGCCCAGGATTTCAGTCCCTCTGGGGGGAAAGGAATGATAGACTGAAGGACTATCAAAAACTTTAATAGGGATATGAGTTAGCCATTGAAAGGTTTAATAACCATTCTACAGATGGCTGTCTGGCTGTCTAGGAGCCTATTCTTATGCACAATGGGAGAAATGAGTGTCGTGGAAAGTAAATGTTAGGGCAGACTTGAATATTGCCTAAATTTTGAATGCTTGCCTCAAACCAAACACAGATCCACAAGCAGATGGTGGAAGCCTTTTGAGCTTAAGATATTTTGCACAACCACTGGCCGATCGCTGGTTGAACACTAGGTTATGTAGACATAAGCTAAACAAAGAAAATAAAGAAAAACTGAACAGAGGCATCAGAGGCTGCACATTGTGAGGTAATAATCTAATTCTATAGATTAAGTACAGGCAAGTTGCTTTAAACAGCAAGAAACAAACATTAGCAAATAAAACTCACCATAGGAAAAAAGGAAAATTGCAATCCAGTGTTGCTATAATAAATTATCTAAAATATCCAGTTTTTAAATTGTGAGAACTAGAAAACCAGGAGAGGGTGACCCATATTCAAGACAAAAAGTAATTAGTAGAAACTGTCTCTTCATGGGTCTAGATGCTGGATTAACTCAATGAAACTATTACAAGTATGTTCAAATAATTAAAAGAAGCCATGTTTAAAGAACAAAGGAAAATGTGATGACCATAACTCAACAATAGGGAATATCAACAATGGAACAGAATCTATCAAAAAGAAACAAATGGAGGGACACCTAGCAGGCTCAGTCAATACAGCTTGTGACTATTTTTTTAAATGCTTATTTATTTTGAGACAGAGAGAGCAGGGGAGGGGCAGAGAGAGGAGGAGAGAGAATTCTGCACTAATAGCACAGAGCCTGACATGGGTTCAATCTCACAAACCATGTAAGCAGAGACCCAGAGTCTGACACTTAACTGACTGAGCCACCCGGGTGCTCTGAACATGTGACTGCATGTGACTCTTGATCTCTGGGTCACGTGAGTTTGAGCCCCATGTTGGGCTTAGAGCCTACTTGAAAAAAAAGAAAAAGAAAAAGAAAAGAAAAACGTAGGAATGTTAAAGTTGAAAAATACAATAATCATAATGAAAAACTCACCAAATTGACACAGTAGCAAAATTGAGAAGGCAGAAGAAAAAGTGAACTTGCATAAAAATCAGTAGAACTGATTCAGTCTAGAAGACAGAGAGAAAAAAGATTGAAGAAAAATGAAAGCCTTGGAGATCTATGGGACAACATCAAGTGCATTAACAAGTGAAAAATGGGTACCCCAGAGAGAGAGGAGAAGTAAAAAAGGGCAGAAAAAAAATTTGAAGAAATAATGGCCTAACACTTTCCAGATTTAATGAAAAGTATTCATCTATAGATCCAAGACTTGCCAGGAGCTCTAAGTAGATAAGCAGGGAAATTCTCATCTAGAAAGACAAAGAAAAGTTCTCAAAAGCATCAAGAATAAAAGGACTCATTACATAGAGTCAAACAATCCAACTAACTGTTGACTACTTATCAGGAAAAATGGAGGCCAGAAGGCCTCAAACTGCTCAGAGGAAATGCTTATCAACTAAGAATTTTACATCCACTAAAATTGTTTTTGAACAATGAGGGCCAAACAGAAACAAATTCAGGTAAACAAAGGCAGAGAGCATCCATTGAGAAAGGCCTGCTCTACAAGATATGCTAGAGGAAGTGCTTTAGGCTGAGAGCAAATACCTTCAGGCAGTAATTCAAATCCTTGAGAAGGTAAAAAAAAAGCACAAGAAATGGTAAACATAAAAGATGATGTGGGTAGATTTTTCTCTTAACTTCTTAAATAATTTAAGATTGAATAAAGCAGTCACTGTAACACTGAATGCAAGTAGTAACCATCAGAGAGCTGGAGTGATAATATTAATATCAGACTTTAAGACAAGAAATATATATTAATATAGACTTTAAGACAAGAAATATTGCTAGAGATAAAAAGAAAGGTTTAATAGTGGTAAAATGGTCAATATATCATGACAGTATTACAATTATAAATGTATATGTACCTGACAAAGGATGTCCAGAATACACGAAGCAAAAACTTACAGAAGTGAAAGGAGGAACCAAAAATTTGAAAGTTATAGTTGGAGATTTCAATATCCCATTGTAAATAACTAATAGAATAAGACAGAAAATCTTGTTAGCAAGAATAATGAAAATCTGAACACTTTGAAGCACTTGACCTCACTGACATTTATAGAATATGCTACCCAAGGACAAAAGAATACACATTCCTTTCAAGTGCACATGGAACCTTTTCTAGTACAGACCATATGCTAAGGACTAAAACAGTTTCAATTTTAAATGTTAGGAATCATTCGAAGTACATTCTCTGACTACAAAATAATTACACTTAAGAACTCAACAGAAAGAAATTTGAGTAATCTCCAAATATTTAGAAATTAAATAATATACTTATAAAAAACTCATAAGAAATTAGAAAATCTTTTTACTGAATGGAAGTAAAGGTATAAAATATCAAAACCCTGTGGGTGCAGAGAAAGGAGAACTTAGAAATTTATAGCATCAAATGCTTATAAAAGGGGGCACCTGCGTGGCCCAGTCAGTTGATTTCAGCTCGGGTTGTGATCTCATGGTGGTCTGATGGAGCCCTGCACCTGGCTCTGCACTAGGCATGGAGCCTGCTTGGGGCCCTTTCTCTCCCTCTCCCTCTGCTTCTTTCCCCATCATGCATACGCATGCGCACTTTCTCTCAAAAAAAAAAAATACAACAGAACAGATAAAAAAGGTGTCAAATCAATAATAGAAGCTTCCATCTTAAGAAATTTAAAAAAGAAGAACAAAAAGAAAAAGTGAGCAGCAGTCAATGCAATAGAAAATGGAAAAACAATAAAGAAATTCAAGGAAACCGAAAGTGTGCATTTTAGAAAGATTAACAAAATTGATAAGCTTTTAGTTACTAATGAAGAGATGAAGAGAGGAGACAAAAATGATCGAAATAAGAAATGAAAGAAGTGTCATGCTATCTACTCTACAAAGACTAAAAGACTATATGAGAATATTATGTACAATTCCACGTATAAGTCTGTTAAATACAACTCTGTCTTTGTAGAAATTGGTGAATTCTTTTTTTAATTTTTATTTATTTTTTATTTTTTAATTTTTTTTAATATATGAAATTTATTGTCAAATTGGTTTCCATACAACACCCCGTGCTCATCCCAAAGGATGCCCTCTTCAATACTCATCACTTACCCTCCCCTCTCTTCCACCCCCCATCAACCTTCAGTTTGTTCTCAGTTTTTAAGAGTCTCTTATGCTGTGGCTCTCTCCCACTCTAACCTTTTTTTTCCTTCCCCTCCCCCATGGGTTTCTGTTACGTTTCTCAGGATCCACATAAGAGTGAAAACATATGGTATCTGTCTTTCTCTGTATGGCTTATTTCACTTAGCATCACACTCTCCAGTTCCATCCACGTTGCTACAAAGGGCCATATTTCATTCTTTCTCATTGCCACGTAGTACTCCATTGTGTATATAAACCACAATTTCTTTATCCATTCATCAGTTGATGGACATTTAGGCTCTTTCCACAGTTTGGCTATTGTTGAGAGTGCTGCTATAAACATTGGGGCACAAGTGCCCCTATGCATCAGTACTCCTGTATACAAATTGATGAATTCTGCGAAAGATACAAGTGATCATAACTGACTTGAAAAGAAATAGAAAATCTGGGCTCAGTCTCTTAAGTGTCTAACTTCAGCTCACATCACAACCTCGTGGTTCTTGGGTTCGAGTCCCATGTTGGGCTCTG
The DNA here is from genome assembly GCF_018350175.1 of Felis catus. Taxonomy (NCBI): domain Eukaryota; kingdom Metazoa; phylum Chordata; class Mammalia; order Carnivora; family Felidae; genus Felis; species Felis catus. The sequence goes on along the minus strand of NW_025408497.1, from coordinate 395,976 downwards.
TGCTGACAGCTAGGAGCCTGGATCCTGCTTCAGATTCTGTGTCTCCCTCTTTTTCTGCCCCTCCCCCTCTTGCACTCTGTCTGTCTCCCCAAAAATAAATAAACATTAAAAAATATGAAAAAAAGAAAATCTTAATTGACCTACATAAAGAAATCAAATTAATAAATAAAAACCTTATGTTGAAAAGCCTAAGGTCAGAAGGCTTCACTGTTACCTCCTGTGAAACAGTTAAGGAAAAAAACTACCAATTATCCAAACCCTTTTTTCAAAAATTAAAGAGTGTGAAAATAGAGAGTGTCAGGTCTTTGTGCTGAAAACATTGAGACAGCAGAAACCACGTGTTGGCACTTGTATAATGCAAAAGAAAGAATTCTCTTCCCCACCCACCCCCCTGCAACTTCCATACCAAACACGTTATTGAACTTGTTCAATTCAGAGTTCTTTTCAGAGTTCTTTAGAGACAAAGAGCAAATGGGATACATACATACATACAAGACGAGATGTATTATAGGAATAACCTCATGCAATCATGGAGGCTGAGAAATCCACGTGGAAGCTGAAGAACCAGGAAAGCCAGTGGTAGAATTCAGTCCTCAGAAGGACCTGTAAATGATTAAGAATTCAGGTCTCAAAGGGTGGGATCCAGGACTGCCAATGTCCCAGTCCAGGAGAAGATGGATGTATTAGTTCTGGCAGAAAGAATTCACCATCCTTCCACTTTTCTGTTCTTTTTAGGCCCTCAACAAGTTGGATGACACCCACTCATTTTTAGGAGAGCCATCTGTACTTGGTTCAGCTATTCAAATGTTAATTTCTTCTAAAATACCCTCACACATACACCCAGAAATAATATTTTATCAGCTGTCTGGGCTTCCTTAGCCCATTCAAGTTGACACGTAAAATTAATCATTACGGAACTGTTAGGAAAATATTGGTTGTCCTCTTTGACAACCCAGAAAAAAATGGAGTAAGCAATGCTAAGAGGGTTATTTAAAATGGAGCCAGGAGGACATTGAGGAGGTGGGACTTATACATGTCTTCCATCTCAAATTCTCAGAAATTTTTCTGAACTCAGCCCAAAGCCAAGGTATCTGCTATAGGTAAGAATGGACACAAATGAACTTTCCACCTAACACTAGCCCTAGCAACCAGCCACCTATAGATTAGGGTAACTGTAGCTATACCAGCACCTGTTTCATTTCATTCAAAACAACTTATATAAATTTCCTCTTTGCTCTTCAAAAGCTCTAACCTCTTTGTCACCCCAGAACATGCTTTTGATTTCAGTGGAATCTGTGTCTCTTGGATTGCAATCTTTTTTTTTTTTTATGTTTATTTATTTCTGAGACAGAGAGAGACAGAGCATGAACGGAGGAGGCTCAGAGAGAGAGGGAGACACAGAATCAGAAACAGGCTCCAGGCTCTGAGCTGTCAGCACGGAGCCTGACGCCGGGCTCAGACTCACGGACCGCGAGATCATGACCTGAGCCGAAGTTGGACGCTTAACCGACTGAGCCACCCAGGCGCCCCTCTTGGATTGCAATCGTTAAGACTCCAAATAAATGCACTTTAAAAAAATGTTTAGTTTGAGACAGAGAGAGAGTGCACACACACTCACGAGCTGGAGAGGGGCAGAGAGAGAGAGAGGAAGAGAAAGAGAATCCCAAGCAGGCTCCACATTGTCAGTGCAAAGCCCGAAGCCTGACGCGGGGCTTTATCCCACAGATCATGAAATCATGAGCTGAGCTGAAACCGAGATTTGGCCCCTCAACCAACTGAGCCACCCAGGTGTCCCAAGGCACATATTTTATTTTGCAGCTTGCAGTTTTGTCTTTCATTGGTTGACATCTCCAAAAAGTCAAAGGCCTTCTCTTTTTCGCCCTTTTCCTCACCTCTGGCCTTCAGGGGAAGGTTGAGCAGTTCTATAAAATAGCATTTTCCCTAGATATTTCTCGGGTCACAAAGACAATTTGAAGAAATGATTAATAAAGATATGTGTTACCCTTTTAGGGCCAATTTTGTATTAAAATATTTTCTCCATAAAATACTACAGACATTCATAGTTCCTGCTAAGGAGACATCTGGTGTTACATTCAATTCTTGTGTTACCTGTACTTGGCCTCTCCCCACCACAACCCCACCTCATCCCACTACCTTGCTAGGCTCTCTTAGGATGTATATATTTATTCTTGCAACTCAAAAAGTCTCCAGGCATATGCTGGTTAACTTAAACAATGGCAACCTCTTTCACAGCTTTATACACAGGATTCGCTATTGGTTGTTTTCTTTCAGTCATGGAAGGTTTACTTCCTTAAACTTATGCAGGATTTCTTCTATTCAAAATAGTCTGGCTCTTTCCTCAGAAGTACCTGTAAATGATTAAGTATAATCTCCATTCCAAATTCACTGAATTGTCTTAATGTCTTTGTCGTTTGCTTCTGAGAATGGAAGAGTGTCTTAACCTCATCTCCCCCCACAATGATTTAATTTTCAACAGTGACTATCTTCATGTTGATCCTCTCACAAGTTTTTCATTCTGCCATTGCAATTTTAATTTTCTCCTTGTCCCTCTTTAGCCCATTAATCTCATGTTTCATTGTGTTCCATCTTATTTTCATTTCAGTATGATTTCCTCATGGCAAACTTCTTGTGGTTCAAGTAAGGACGCCGATTTTCTAAATTTTTCACCCTGTTTTTGTGGTGAATCATTTTCAGAGGCTAGTTCTGAGTTTCCAGGGTAATGGTTTCTTTTCCCTTCCTGCCATATTTTTCATAAATTCCTGGGGGGTTTTGAGGTTGTCTGTTTTTTGCCTATAGGAATGACAGAGTCCATCTGATCTTTTGTTTGCTATTCACCAGGGTGTAGGGATTGCCACTCAATCCATACTCCTGGTTGTATGCTATAAACATACAAGGGTCTTTTTTCAAGGTTGTATTTTTAAGTAATCTCTTCACCCAACATGGGGCTCGAACTCGCCTGAAATCAAGAACCCTGAGATCAAGAGTCACATGCTCTACCAACTGAGCCAGCCAGGTGCCTCAACATATGAGTGTCTTACTAGAGGCTCTTATTTTGTGCGAATAGCCTTGATGAAGGACTAAGATATAACCTGGGAAAATAAATTCACACGTACAGCTTCCAGCTCCATTATCGATGCCTGCATCAAGTGCATCTCTGGCAGCACGATGTGATCTTAGCCTATTACCACTGCCAAGTGTTTCATGAAATAAATGAACAAGTACAATTTTCAGCTAGTACCAGGGGGGCACTTCCTTTGTCTTCTCCCATTTGATTGCTGGGAGCTTTCGTCTCTTATCCAATGTCAAAGAGAGAGACCTTACTGGGGTAGAGAGGGAGTTAGAAAGAACGGAAGGAGAATGCCACCAATGTCTGCTTCCAAAAGAACACCGGTAGGGTGGAGGCAGGGGACATAGCTTAGCTTACTAAAATGTCTAATCTGGTATTTCAGAGAGGTCTGACAGATAAAGGTCATTCACATCCTATTAAAAAGGCATTACTAAGTAAGTGGGAATTTATATAAAATATTGGCTTAGGTTGACCATCAGTCCTAGTTTGGGTTATTGCCCTGATTTTTCATCTCGCACCACGTCTTCATATGTATTTTAATGAGAAGTTGTGCCAGTGTGAAACCAAGGCTGCTGATCAGATGCTGTTCTCAATCTGAAGCCACAAGGGAAGACTTTAACTAAGCACTTACCCAAATGATGATGAATGTCATGTTAGTAGAGTCTGAAATGCAAAGATCTTACAGTGTGAGAGCAGAAAATCCTTTTTTTTTAATTAAACAAGGATCTCCGTTTCACTGCACTTATTGTTTTCCTTTTGTTGGAGAAAAAAAATAAAATTCTACCTATAGTGGATCCAATCGTACTTTTAAAATGAAAGAAATCTCATATTTGTTTTGTATTTTATCACACTGCAGCCCTTCTATAAAATTGGAAATGATGATGACACTTTTAGAATTTATTGGCATAAGAAAATGGTGAGATTATTTTATAATAGTGTTACTCATTTCTCTTCTATTAATGCTTATCATCCTTATTTCTCATTCTCTAGAGGAGACAGAGGATGACTCCGGCAACTTACATTTTAAGGAATTTATTGGTACATAGTTTAAGAAAAATGGTCAACATTTCTTTCTTCTTTCCATGATGTTATATAATAACATTGGACTATTCTTGTTCATGGACTTTTTCCATTGGTGAATGTTGCATTTCACACAGTCCAATTTTATTTGAACATTTCATGATTTTAATAAAAACCCCATTTTTAAATGCTTATTTTGCAGTCAGGAGCAAAGAGAGCCTGTGACAGGCAAAACAGACTTTTGCTGAGGGTGTATGAAAGCTGGTAGGATTGCACATGCTACTAACATAAGAGCTTCTTAAAGGAGGCTTTTTTTTTTGAATATAACAAGCAGTCTCCAAAAAAGTATTCGGTGCCATTGTTAGAATAACAGCATTTACACTTGTCAAGGGAAATAAAGAATCATCAGGCTGCTATTTTCCACATTATGCAGCATCGATTTAGTACAGACTGCCATGGAACATTCTCCATACACTTACTATGTAAAAATGTAAATCCCTAATTTAATAATTTTCCTGCAGGCTCCTCCCACCCTCAATTTGTCTTCATTTTTCCAATTCTTTGTAGGAAATTAGGGACCTCATTATTCATGGGTCAGGAAGAATTCAATGAATCATGGAAAAAAGGTAATTTATGAAGGCAAGTCGCTTTCTCATCTCCAATGTGCATAAATAATCGTAATTTTATTGTCATGATACAATGACCTGATTTCTATTTATAGCTTTGGCCCTGAGAAAAATTAAGTGCAACATAAATTTCATGTAAAAAGATGAATTTGTGAGTCACTTGTCTGTCAGAGGCGAGCCTTGTTTGGAAGCAACTGAGTATGCCAGTGAATTGCATTGTTTCTTTCTTTTGGAAACAATACAAGCTCAAAGTTATGACATCTACTCCTGCCCTTTGACCAAAAAAAAAAAAATGATTTCAAGAGTGAACACTAAATTATTTCATAGCACAGTTCTTTTTGGTCACTACATCTTGGTTTGACTCTGTATGTTCCTCAAATGTATTATGTATGTGTGTTTATACATGTGTGTTTGTGTGTGTATTCCTCAAAATGTATGTGTATGTGTGTATATACATATGTATATATATATATATATGTACACACATACACACATACTAGGAGCATATAGATTCAAAAATGTACATTTATACATATACATGCACATATATAATACAGGCTACATATGCACCTAAGATGTGTATTGTATGTATGGATGTATGTATGGATGTGTATACAGAGATTTTTCCCAAAGTGTGTGCATCTAAATTATGTCATGCATCTACAGATACCCTCCTGCCAGAGATGCATCTGATGACACGGTTTTTTGTTGAAGTTTGATAAAGCAATTTGCTTCTTGGTACTATTGGAAGCTACAGCAACAATTCAGTCTGGCAGCCATTTTTGGTCAAATATTCTTTCTCAATTAGCTAAAGATTTTTTTAAGTTGAGGTATAATATATGTGCAGTGATATGCAGTGATATTATGTGCAAATGCTAAGTGTACAGATTAATGAATATTTATATATGTCTACACCTGTGTAACCACTCTCCAGGTCAAGATGCAGAGCATTTCCAGCCACCCGGAAAGCTCCCTTGTGCCTTTACCCAAGATGTAACTAATATTTTTACCTCTTTCACCAAGTATTCGTCTTTCCTGATTCTGAACTCCTTATAAACAGAATCAATAGCCTGAACTCCTGTGTTGGCCTTGCCAAAGGAGCCAACATTAGACTGACTTCTCCTCATTAGCTAAGAATCTTGGATTGCAAACAACAGGAAACTCAATCCAACTTAGCTTAAGAAATATAGACACATTTAATGGCTCACTCACTGTAAAACCTCCAGAGGAGCTTTGGTCCAGAGTTTATGGAGTCACGAGTAATCTACCTCTGTGTCGTGTGCCTCCTCTGGGCATTGACCGTGTTCCCAGAATGGCTCACCTCATCTTTCAACAATTGCTGAGGAAGTTCTAGGTCATACATCTTCATGCTTTACTGTCTAGCCAAAAGAAAGTTCTGTCCTCTGGTGGTTTCCATGGAAGAAGGAGATAACTTCTCTCAGTACCTGGAATCAGTGTGCTTTATTTACCTGCCTCTTCTCAAATCAATCACTATAGTAAGAGAAAAGAAGTACATTTATTTGAAAGCTATGGAAGCCCATCCCCAGAAAGATGAAGTCAGTCATACCTAAACCTCATGACTACAAATGTGGAGTGCTCATTCTTTAGAGGAAAACTGGATGTGGTTGCTGGAGGAAAACAAACAAATAGCCACAACAAAAAAGTCTAGCTTATAGTAGCCACTTGAAATATCAGTATCTTTCTCTAAAATGAGAAATCCTTTCATGATGTTCACTTCTGGGATCACCACGCTGGTAAACAGCATGAAGCCTCTCTCTGATCAAATAATTGCATGGGTGACTGTCATGGGGGAAATACTCGATTCAGTCAAACCAGAATGAAAGCCTGCTTCCCAGAGATTGTCAATCTCAATAAACATCATTTGATGCTTTGAGGCATTTTGTAGTCTAATGGTGCCGAATCGGCCAAAGAGAATGTGTCCGAAGAGAAATGAAAGCTGCACTAAAGAACAAATAGCCTGTAGAGGGGGAAAAACTGTGAGTTCAGATTTTCGTATGCCAGGCTGAGATTCTGACAATCAAATGCTAAAGGTGAAAATGCTAGCCTTCAACTTCCATAAATAAGCCATGGCTCCAGGGAAGACCTGGGTGCCTGGATCAAAGGAAGCCATATTTTCCAATCAGTATTTGTCTCGCATAAAGATCCCTCACTGAGTTGTTTTCTGATAAAGCGGAATTCATTTTGGTGCAGAGATTTGAACACTTAAAAGGCACACACACAACAGTAAATGGCACTCTTTGGAGCATGTTGACCGATTCAGTGTGTAACAGAGTAGGATTTTGACATATCCCAAATACCTAAATATCAGCATGAGCTATAAAAACATTAGAGAGATCAGAGGTGATGTTATGTCTCTAAATATCTTTACTTATCAACAAGCAGGAACATAGGCCTTTTACTTTTACCTGAGGCATTTTTCTTTTCAAGTCTTCATGGTGGGATTTTATGGTAGCAACCCCTCATGCTTTCTTCTTGCCAGCAGCAGTTTTATTTATAGTCCAGCCCATTCTATCTCACCTCTTCTTAAAAGATGTCAGGACCTAAAGGAAGAAAATGGATCAGATCGGAGAAACTCAAGAGCTGGCTTAATGGAACCTCTGCCTTTTCCCTGTCCAATGCTCTTCACCCCCTTTATAATATGTGCACTACACAGCCTCAAACAGCTGTGAAAATGGGAAATGTTGAAAAAACTTGATCCAGCCATCCATCGAATAAGTCAGCAAACTTATAATAACTTTTTTGGACAGATTTTGTAAGTATTGCTCGTCATTGAAACTAGCAAAATATAGTAAGTGTAGTTTAAATAAGAACTACCTACAATCCCATAAAGCAGAGAAAACGAATGGTCTTACTAAATATAGTTTTATCCTGCTTTGCTTACTCAACATTATATTGTGAACATTTTCCCAAATCAAGAGAAAACTGTTCGAAAAAATTATTGACAATTCCATTTATTGGCACCTTAAGAGAAAGAATAAGGATTTTTCCTGTTTCCTGTGTAGATGCTCTTTCAGGGCAACAAAATAGCTATGGTCAGTATGTGAAAGTTGTGGTTTATGGGAACGTTCTAGGTAAAAATATGGAAAGAATGAGAGAATTTTTTAAATTATCATTTTGTACTCCCTAATAAAATAATTGATTCAGTCAAAGGCCTTCAGTAGATGAACCAATTGATGAAAGGTTGGAAAGATCAGGTTTTGGCCACCTGAACTTGCTCTGCCTTTAGTCTGTTAAGAAGGAAACAACCAGGGGTGCCTGGGTGGCGCAGTCGGTTAAGCGTCCGACTTCAGCCAGGTAACGATCTCGCGGTCCGTGAGTTCGAGCCCCGCGTCGGGCTCTGGGCTGATGGCTCAGAGCCTGGAGCCTGTTTCCGATTCTGTGTCTCCCTCTCTCTCTGCCCCTCCCCCGTTCATGCTCTGTCTCTCTCTGTCCCAAAAATAAATAAACGTTGAAAAAAAAAATTAAAAAAAAAAAAAGAAACAACCAGACATCATGGCCAAGATGGGAGGTAATATGACGAACACAACACCACCCAAAAAATATTCTTACTTTAAAACAAAAAAATCCTGGGGCAGCTGGGTGGTTCAGTCGATTAAGCACCTGACTTCAGTTCAAGAGTTTGAGCCCTGCACTGGGCTCTGTGCTGTAAGCGTGGGGCCCACTTGGGATCCTCTGTCTCCCCTTCTCTGTCCCTCCCCCACTCGCATTCTCCCTCTCTCTCTCTCAAAACTAAATAAACATTTAAAAACACACAACAAATAGATTGCCTAAATTAAGAGACTGACAATACTAAGTGTTGGTGAAGAAATGGAACTCCTTCAACTCTCATACCTTATTGGTAGAAATATAAATTAGTCGAATATTTCAGAAAATGGAAAATAGTTTGACAGTTTCTTATAAACTGCAATGTATATTTACCATACAATATAGCAATTTCATTCTTAGGTATTTACCGCCCCCCCCCCCCCAAATGAAACATGTGTCCAAATAAGGAGTTGTTCAAGAATGTTCATAACGGGCTTTATCTGTAATAGCCCCAAATTAGAAGCCACCCAAATGTTCACCAATAGTAATGGATAAACAATTTGTTGTGTATTCACACTACAGAACATTGCTTCACAACTAAAAGAAAGGACTTCTGATATACACAATAACATGGATGAATCTCAAAAACATTAAACTTGTAGAAGAAACCAGGCATAAACAAGAATATACGATTGTATTAAAAGAAGTTCTAGAATTTCCAGAAAATTTGTAACAATTTGTACAGCGATCAGCAATATGTGACAGCCCCATCTCAGTGTACCCACATTGTCACTGAGGCTTATCAGTGTCTAAAGTCCAGTTAATTTATTGGGTAAAAATGGCTTCTCCTTTATTTCACATTTCTTTGTTTCTTAATAAAATAAGATATTTTCATTTTCATGATTTTTTTAAATTTGTTTTTTGGTTATTATTTTTCCTTTGGAAATTATTTTAAAAAACTACTTTTTCCCCTATTTTTCTATTACTGCTGTGCTGTTTTCCTTAATGACTTATAACAGTTCTTTCTACATTAAGGATATAAACACTTTGTAATATTTATGTTATTTTTTCTGTTTGCTTGCCTTTTTATTTCATTTATTTTTTGAAGAGCAGAGCCTTTTTCTGTTATAATAACCAAATTCATTGCTCTCTTCCTTTGAGATTTGTCCCATACTTTTATCTCCACAGGTAGAGAGACAAATATATTTGCCTAAATTTTCTTTAAAAAAAATTTTTTTAAATGTTTATTTATTTTTGACAGAGAGAGATAGAGAGACAGAACATGAGGGGGGAGGGGCAGAGAGGGGGAGGCACAGAATCTGAAGTAGGCTCCAGGCTCTGAGCTGTCAGCACAGAGCCCGACCTGGGACTCGAACTCACAGACCATGAGATCAGGACCTGAGCCAAAGTGGGATGCTCAACCAACTGAGCCACCCAGGTGCCCCTGCCTAAATTTTCTTGTAATTTTGTGTAATTTAATTTTAAATAAAAATTCACATTCATCTGGATTGACCCTGGTATATGGTGTTAGATACAGAACTTTTTATAATTCATATTTCTTTATAATTTATCATACGCCTGCCATATATTAAGAACTTATAGGGGTGCCTGGGTGGCTCAGTCAGTTAAGCATCCAGCTTTGACTCAGGTCATGATCTCACAGTTCATGAGTTTCAGCCTTGCATCAGGCTCTGTGCTGACGGTGTGGAGCCTGGAGCCTGCTTTGAGTTCTGTGTCTTCCTCTCTCTCTCTCTCTCTGCACCTCTCCTGCCCCTGCTCTCTTTCTCTCTCTCTCTCTCAAAAATAAATAAACATTAACATTTTTTTTGAAAAAAAAAACTTATATAGTAGGGTCTATCATGGACCACTTGATTGTTACCTACAAAATACTTATCTATGTATCTATTATTATGTGAGTATCACACAGTTTAAATACTTGTTGCTATATTTTTCAATATTTAATATGGCTTAAATTTCTACCTACTTATTTTTGAAAAGTTCCTTAGCTTTTACCATCCATTTCAATCTCTAAACACTTGTTGACTATATTCTGTTTGCCAGGTATGCTGCTAAAAAGTAGAGATATGTTTTGAGTTTTCATGGAGAATAATGAGTGCTCTAACAGCAGTAAATAACTAAAATAGCTAACACTTGGTGCTTCCTATGGACCAGGCAGTATTTAGGTGTTTTACATACACTTATACACTTAATCAATCCTTCAAACAATCATATAAGGTAGGTACAATTCTACTCTTCTTTATTTATGATAAAAATTGGGCACAGAAAGTAACTTGCCCAAGACTGCACAGCTAGTATGCAGCTGGACCGATATTCAAGACTGGGCAGTTCTAGAAATTAGACCCTCTTACCTCGAAGATGGGAATGTAAAATGGTGTAACTACGGTGAAAAAGAATTCAATGGTTCTTCAAAAAGTTAAACATAGAATTACCATGTGAGTCAGAAATCCCACTCCTAAGTGGATACCCAGAAGTATTGGAAATAGGTTTTCAAACCTATTTGTACATACATACAAGGGAATCCATACAAGGGTATGCATATCCATACAAGGGAATATTCTTCAGTCATAAAAATGAAGTACTAACATAGGCTACAACATGGGGGAACCTGGAAAACATGCCAAGTGAAAGAAGTGAGACACGAACGCCAGTTGCATATTGGTATAATTCCATTTTCATGAAATATCCAGGATAAATGAACTCTTAGAAAGCAGTTACTGGTTTCATGGGTACCGGGTTTCCTTTTAGGGTGTTAAAAATGTTTTGGAACTGGTTAGAGATGATGGTTGCAAAACATTGTGAATGTACTAATTCTACTGAATTGCACATTTTAAGATGGTTAATTTTGTGTCCCATCAACTTTACCTGAATACAAAGGGAGGGTAGTTTGTTTCTCAAGTTCTTGTTCTTGACCACATGCTGCTATGTAAAATGGAGTGTAGGAAAGCTAAGCTTATCTGATCCTGAGGCTCAGAGCAAGCTTTACAGAGGGGCTGATGCTGGACCTGGGTATGGAAAAATGAATGGGGGTTCACTGGACAGATTGTGTGATTTTGTGTGTGTGGGGGAGGGTGGAGGAGGAAGGCAGAAGCATCCTAGAAAGGTAGAAGAATTTGTGAAAACGTATAGGCAGAGGAAGTGAAGGTAGTTTGGAGACAAAATAAAAGGCTTTAGTGAAAGAGGGAAATGTCAGAGAGAAGGTTGACACATGATATTAATACAACACATCCTTACCAACTGCACATTTTCAAAGGTCAAAGGTTGGAAATTTCAAGAGCTATCTGTGGGTAGCAATATAACTCAGGTTGGTTTAGGGCTGCTATTATTACAGTGGTGTCCAAACATATTAAGCTGAAGCCCGGTATAGAATGATGAACTACTTATGCATACTTGTAGTATTTGAGCCAACTCTCAACAGCTTTGAATACATTTTCTACAAAGGTGTTCACGTGGTTCTACACACACACCGATTTATTTTTACTTATTTGTAGCAGACATTATCAGTGCCCTGCACAAATCCCTTTGGCACTGACCATTTCTAGACCAGTTGACCCGACTTCCAAATGCCATCCCTGAGTCTCCTTGCCTGTGGTCTTCCTTGGCCACAAGTGTGCACACTTTCCATTTTTACTGCATGCCAAAAATGCTGGGGAATTACACCCCTCAGAAGCAGCCCTCAACAGATGGCTGTTGGGAGTTGTCTCTCTCCTTAAATAAGTCTGAGGGGCATTTTCAACACACTCTTTGAGAGTCCCAGGTAGAATTCAGCTCAAGATGCTCACGGTGCTAGTTTGCTTGATAACGCATGCTTTAATTACTTCCTTCTGTCCCTTGTCTTACTTCTCCACTCCCCTACTTTTTCTTCAAATCCTTGTCTCAAGGTTTCGATGCTTGGGGGGAAAGCCAATGTAAGATATTCACAGATTTCAATTCAAATGTACTTCCTCAGTACATCATCTAGAGTCTAGTCAGGAAAAAAGAATCCACCCTAGATATTTCAGATATGGGGATTTAATACAAGGATCTGGTTATCAAGAGAAAAGGGGTGACACCCAGACATTAGAAGCTGCTTTTCCCTCTGGCTTGAAACCAGTATCCTACCCTGGCATGAGGACAAATAACAGTCAGGGGAGTCTTCTCTGATCGCAGACAAGGTAACAACCTCTTAGTACCTACTTTAGTGTGACTTTTATTTTAGTGAATGTTTGATTCACGTCTCTCTTCTCCACTACGTTACAAATCCAAGTGAGCGGGAACAATGTGTGTGTTTTGCTCACTATTGAACCCCCAGAGGCTAGCACCAGGTCTGACACCGCAGAGGAACTCACTAAACACGTGGTTGAAGGGAAGGGCTGAATCAATGTTGTGCTGCTGCAGGCTTTTGCCAGGTGATCGAAGTCAAATGCCTGATTCTCTTCCTAAAACCACATTCAGTGATGTCAGGTTGACAATTGAAAACTAAACATTGCGGGAGTATTTATACATTAGATGTTGGCAAACGCTTAGAAATACTGTTTTGTTTTCTTTATTTTGTTGCTGAACATTTACCGGCATACCGCTTAAGAGAATCCTGTCTCACAATGGAGCACATGCAACGCATCCATTTCCATAGCTCAATCGGGAAGACTTTCACTGAAGGTCTTCGCATCTGGCCGTATTTGTGCAAGGAAAGAAGGACATTTTCACAGACTTTTTCTCCTAGGCATGACTGGCTCCCTGTAACTTCAAGGACGCCTGCTGTGGATTGTTCCTGTTCCATTATTTAACAAGTAACAAGAATCTGAAATAATCAAGTCAGGATATTGCTCACCATGCTCACCGCTTCCGGCATTCATGCACGTGTGAGGTTCTGGCCTCACAGCCTGCTCAGCCACATGGCAGGAGCGAGACGGGCCTCCAGCCAAGCTTTCTTTCAAATCTCTGCAAGTCCGGGCACATGCTGGTATGTCTGTAATCTTTCCCCAGATTCAATATTTGAATATGAATTTATTTGGGGGCATAGGGAAGTAAAGGCTTTCCATGAGATGCTCAGCGTCCACCCTATAGCCTTACCTAAACACCAAGGCACGCTGCAGAGAAAATAGTAACTTCACCTACAAAAAGAAGATCAAAATTACTCTTATGGAAGAGGAAAGTTTGTGAGCATCTCCCAAGATTGCTCTTTGAACCAGTCATTACAGTTAGGTTATGGAGAATATTTTGCAATGGGAGGAAATGGTTGACTATATATTAATTTATTTTATTAAAAATTTTCAATGTTTATTTATTTATTTATTTATTTAGAGAGAGAGAGAGCACACGTTAGCCGGGGATAGGCAGAGAGAGAGAAGAGAGAGAATCCCAAGCAGCCTCCGCATTGTCAGCACAGAGCCCAACGTGGTGCTTGAACTAACTAACCGTGAGATCACGAGCCGAGCTGAAATCAAGTGTCAGACCCTTAACTGATTGAGCCACCCGGGCACCCCAAATATATATCGAACTTAAAAACTTGCATCTTTTTCCTTTTTCAATCCTATTTCCAAACTGAAAATATACACATGCATTTTTCTCTTGCAATCTCTGTGTATGGTAGCATTGCAGGTGATTTTCATGCTCCTTTTTTTTTTTTTTTGGTATTATGAAGTATATGTATATTGGTCATAAAAATATTGTAAATTAAAATGCAGCAGCTTTTTCTTTAGTACCCACTTTCACTCCATGAAAAATTAGAAGGGGAGTCACAAGTGTGGTCTATTTTATCTCTGTCTTCAGAGGTGAGCACATATTAAAGTCTGGGCCAATCATAGAACCCCATCCTCCTAACCTCACTAATTCTTCCAGGGATATGCGTGTGAGCCCTGGAAACATTAATAAAAGTTCTTTCATGTGACTGACAAATGAATGTTAGGAGAGAGAAAGCATGTCTCTGTCTTTGAATTATAGACTGTACAGATACAGATTTGAGCTGCTAGAAGTTTTCCTCCCTCACTTGTGGAAGGAATCTTTATAGAAATAAAGCCAAAATGCCACGAGAAGAGAAATGAGACCTGACCGGTGGTCGTATCTGGCGATATTGTTTGATCTCCTGGAATCGCCTGTTCCTGAAGCCAAACCCATCACTGGACTTACAGTTAGTTACCTAAGCCTATGAACTAACTTGTGAGTACTTTTTATTTTGTTTTTAAATGTTTGTTTGTTTATTTATTTTTGATAGAGAGAGAAAGAGAATCTCAGGCCGAGCTGGATCCCATGACTGTGAGATCATGACTTAAGCCGAAATCAAGAGTCTGGTGCTTAACTAAGCCACCCACGTCCCCCTAACTTGTGGTTTAAGTTAGCTCAGCTAGATTTCTCATTAGTAATTGAATGCCATTTTTACTAAAAACAAAAACAGAAAGATTGTGTTATGGCCAAAGATTAAATTAGAGGAACTCTTAGTTTATCTCTAAAAGTCATGGTAATTTTACCTGAGCCTTGATTTTCATGTGAGCATACAAAAGCAATCTCTTATCACCAAATCTTGAATCCAAAACGACAAATCAGTTACTGGGTATCAATTTGCTCTAGTTGGTAAGTGCTGGGACACCCAGAGATGAATATGAAGATTTCTATCTTCTTGGGACTTTTAATTCAGTGGAATGTTGGGACAAAAAGGATGAGGAGAGAGAGACAGAGAGACAGAGAAGGCACTCTATAGTAGTGGAAGGCAGGAGATTTACATGATAATTCTACCTTTGGAGCTAATTTAGGTAAGTGCCTTTTTTTTTTTTTTGGTCTGTCTCTTTTTCTGTCTCCAAAATATAAAGGAGTTTACTACTTCTCAGAGTACAGTCTAGGGGAACTGTAGGTTTCCTACAAGCCTTGTAGGGGGTCTAGGAGCTCGAAACTATTTTCCTAGTAATTTTTTTAATTTATTTTGAGAGAAAGAGCACATGAGCAGGGTATGGCCAGAGGGAGGGAGAAAGAGAGAGAGAGAGAGAGAAAGAGAGAGAATCCCAGGCAGGCTCCGTGCTGTTAGTGCAGAGCCCTACCAAGGACTCGATGTCACTAACTCCGAGATCATGAGTTGAGCTGTAATCAAGAGTCTGACACTTAACCAACTGAGCCACCCAGAAGCTCTGATTTTCACAGTAATTTAAAAACACATTTGTCTTTTACAGTCATTCCCTCACAAATAGTTCTCCAAACTACAGGACAAGTGTTGACATCATCACTTTAATGGAAAATTGAATATATGCTTGAATATTCCTGTGGTGCCTGCACCTGTCAGAGGTAGTAAATTTAAGGTGTAAGCATGTATCTTTCCGGAGATGAACTCACACTTTTTCAATACTTCTACTGTACTCTCACAAGCATAATCTCATTGACGTCCAACAAATTTTGAAATCCATGAATTTTTCTTGTATACACACAAAGACACAACTAAATGGGAGTATACCTTATTGTCTCATTTTGCAATATTATACTTTTTTTTTCAAAAAACTCCATTTAAAGGTTTATCAAAATTATTTTAGGATTTGTATTTTATTCTCAAATGAAAAACAGATATTCTCTTTATATTTAAAGATGGTTCATTGGCTTATAACAGGGAGATTAAAATGGCTTGCTTAAATGTTGAAGATGTTGAAAGAGAAAACAGATACCTCAGAGAATTCTGTCCCATGGAAGGGAAGGATAGATGGCAAAAAACAAAACAGGCAAAGCTGAAAATAACAAATATATAATGTGAGCCATCGTTATAGATGCTAACAATTACCTTACTGGTCTGTGCAACAGAATATTTTCAAATATTATTGTGTGCAAAATTGTGGTACCAATTGAGATACCATTGAGAGCAATCATTAAAAGTTTAAAGAAAAAAAGAATTGAGTATTTTAACCACAGATGTGATAAACTCTTTAAAAGTCAAAAGTTGTTCGATACAGATTTGCAAGCTAGAAACAAAGCAGCTACTGATGCATCTCACAGGTTAAATATTTCATTGGTTTGAGAAGCACATAGAAGAGCTGCTAAACTAATAAATCCTGTACTGTTGACATTGCTGAATGCCTGCTGCATGAAAAGTCAGTCAAAAGAACAACAACAGTGCCATTTTCCGGAGATAACAGTAATTCATGGATTTGAATATTTCGCTGCAAATATTCGCATTAATTTCTCACTTGCAAAACTGTACTTACAGTTTGCAAATTTGAGTGAATAATTTTTTTTAACATTTATTTATTTTTGAGAGAGAGAGGCAGAGCATGAGCAGGGGAGGGGCAGAGAGAGAGAGAGAGAGAGAGAGGGAGACACAGAATCCAAAGCAGGCTCCAGGCTATCCACACAGAGCCTGATACAGAGCCTGAACCCATGAACTATGAGATCATGACAGCCAAAGTTGGACACTCAGCCGACTTAGCCATCCAGGCGCCCTGCAAATCTGAGTGAATCTAAAGATGACCTGGGCTTGCTGGTTTGCTTGCATGCCCCTATCAGCATCGATTCACTATCCCATAGAATCTTTTTCCATGAATCCTCAGCAACAGATTTTTAAAAAAAAGTGCTGAAACACTCAAATTTTGAATAATGTTTTGCACTTCATGATTTAGTCGTGGAACAATGGTTTTGACATTTGCCATGTCTAGTGCAAAAGCAACTTTGGGCCAAACTGCTGGGCTGTAGCATAGATCCAGGCAGTGGTACGGAATTTCTAGGCATCGTTCTGTTTTTCACTGATAGGCACTCACAGGGACAAATCATCATTTGAAAATAAAAGTAAAAATAAATGCCAGTTTCATGAAGAGTGTCCTTGATGAACCAAATTATTAATTTTACTGAATAACAGCCCTCGGTTTTCTGTGTGACAACATGGAAAGCATCCAGGAAGCATTTTTTGCTGAATTTTGAAGTACTCTGGCTGTCTTGAGGAACAGTGCTTGTGGACAACTGGGTTAAGAGCTAAACTAACCGCTTTTTTTCATAGGGTGGGATCTCCATTTGAAAAACTACCTACAGACAAACTATGGTTATTCAGATTTGGATATTTGGAAGACAGTTTCTTCAAAATGAGCAAAGGGAGACCATCACTTTCAGGAAAACAACTGACAGCATGTGTTACCAACTGCAGAATTTGAAGTCTCATGTACAGATGGGAACTGTGGAAAATTTTATAAGCACCTCCGTGAGCATGACATGACGAGTTTTTCTAATGAGGTTGGTGGGAATATTGACATATGTGATTTGTGATATTTCAACGGAATGTGCGACATTTGGAAGATCCGTACAACTCAGGGAACCAGTATCTTCCAAATGCTTGATCCATGATGTTACGAAATCACTCATGGCTAAAGGAACTGTTCAAAGTTCACGCTGGACCAATTTTAATGAAATGGAATATAAAAACTTTATTGATCAGGTTCCAGATTCCGCATTGAAACTGATCTTTAAGAAACTACCTTTTGTCTTCCCCTGGTGATAGCGGAGAGCGAGAGAGCAACCTCGGTAGCCCAAGATCATTTTAAACTTTTTCTTGGATCATGCCTGCTAAATCCCATTACAAAAACCAATCACAGAGCAGAGCCCAAAGTCAGAGCGGAGGAAGGAGCGGGGACACAACACAGATGACAAAGAGAAAAGCGTGGCTGTTGGAGGTGGTGGTGCATCAGGACCAGTTTTGCAATCAGCTGCACGATAATGATCATGGAGCCTGTCACTTTGTGCTAAGTGGTTTGCATAAATTAGACCAAATCCTGAAAATTAGTGTGGGTATTTGTGTAAATAAGGATCCTTGACTGCAAGGGAATCTTCACAAAAACTAGTACAAGCAAAAGTGTATCCCTTCAGTCACTTTGCTGGGAGGTGAACCAGTCAGGGCTGTCTAGCACGTCCAAGTTAAGGCATGACTGGACCACAGGTCCAGGGGTCTTTGAAGCTTTGTCCACAGCATTCAGTTTGGGTTTCCTCAGAAAGTTGGATCCAGTCTGCAGATGACGTTTTCTCCAAAGCCAGAAGAGTTGTCTCACGGCAACTTGATCCTCTGAGTCTGCAATCCTGGAGGAAGATGGGGTATGTCCCCCAATCAATTTGTTCCCAAAGTCCCCAGGAGGCTCTCACTGGCCTGACATAGATTATTTCTTTATGCCTGAAAAGGAGTCCTGAAGCCAAGAGGGTTTGAGAACTGCTGAATGAGGCCATTGCTAAGGCACCTTCAGTTCTAAAATGCTTAAGTTATTCTCATATTATTTTTTTATCTCCTGGTTGCAATGTAGTGGACTGCACATTTAGAAATATCAGCATCTAATCATTGCAGTATACTTTATTTCTCATATCTCACGAAATACCTCACTCACGAGCTGGGACAACTACATGTTAAGTACCCAGGACCACTTGGAAGCTGGCTAAGCAGGAGGCTGGATGGACCAAGCATACCCCACAGTTCTTCTAACCTTGTCCTCTTCCTAAAACAAAATAGCAAAACTAGATTTATCTTCTAAGAAAACTGCGTTGCCAGTAGAATCACCTCTTTGGTAGGAAATCTAAATTCACCAATTGGTCTTATTATGTTCACTGAGATCATCTCTCATGTTATCCATACCAAAAGGAAATCTCAGCTTAAGGAGGGTCAGTAGGTTCATCTTTTATGCCAGATCCAGGCAATTGTTGGGAGCTGCCAGGGTGGTCAGACTGTGAAGGGTCTTGAGGCGAGGGAGAAATTGGTGTCAACAAAAATGTCTGCCGTGGATACAGAAGAGAGGAATGGCATATATATGCCATTCCTAACTCAGCTTGTTTTTGCCTTCAGGATCCAGACATCTTTATATAAGAAACAGCACTGAAAGAGGTGTAAGCATTTTGTGAGTTAGAGGAAAATGCACAAAATACGATTTAATAATTTAAGTAGAAATAAGCAGTACCTACTGAACTAATTTTATAAACTCAAACCAAAGAGTCACAAATGTCTCATTCATTCATTTGTTCATTCATTTTATAAACATTGATTTTTAATTTATTTATTATTTTTAAAAATATAATTTGTTGCCAAATTGGTTTCCATACAACACCCAGTGCTCATCCCAACAGGTGCGCTCCTCAGTGCCCACCACCCACTTTCCCCTCTCCCCCACCCCCCATCAACCCTTAGTTTGCTCTCAGTGTTTAAGAGTCTCTTATGGTTTGTCTTCTTCCCTCTTTGTAACTTTTTTCCCACCTTCCCCTCCACCTGGTCTTCTGTTAACTTTCTCAGGATCCACCTATGAGTGAAAACATATGATATCTATCTTTCTCTAATTGACTTATTTCATTTAGTATAATACACTCCAGTTCCATCCATGTTGCTGCAAATAGCATGATTTCATTCTTTCTCATTGCCAAGTAGTATTCCATTGTATATATAAACCACATCTTCTTTATCCATTCGTCAGTTGATGGACATTCAGGCTCTTTCTGTCATTTGGCTCTTGTTGAAAGTGCTGCTCTAAACACTGGGATACAAGTGCCCCTATGCATCAGCACTCCTGTCTCCCTTGGGTCAGTTCCTAGCAGTGCTATTGCTGGGTCATAGGGTAGGTCTATTTTTAACTTTTTGAGGAAACTCCACACTGTTTTACAGAGCGGCTGCACCAGTTTGCATTCCCACCAACAGTGCAAGAGGGTTCCCGTTTCTCCACAACCTCGCCAGCATCTATAGTCTCCTGATTTGTTCATTTTAGCCACTCTGACTGGTGTGAGGTGGTATCTGAGTGTGGTTTTGATTTGTATTTCCCTGATGATGAGTGAGGTTGAGCATCTTTTCATGTGCCTGTTGGCCATCTGGATGTCTTCTTTGGAAAAGTGTCTATTCATGTTTTATGTCCATTTCTTCACTGGATTATTTGTTTTTCGGGTGTGGAGTTTGATGAGCTCTTTATAGATTTTGGATACTAGCCCTTTGTCTGATGTGTCATTTGCAAATATCTTTTCCCATTCCGTCGGTTGCCTTTTAGTTTTGTCGATTGTTTGCAGTGCAGAAGCTTTTGATCTTGATGAGGTCCCAATAGTTCATTTTTGCTTTTAATTCCCTTGCCTCTGGAAATGTGTCCAGTAAGAAATTTCTGCGGCTGAGGTCAGAGAGGTTTTTTCCTGCTTTCTCCTCTAGGGTTTGGATGGTTTCCTGTTGCACATTCAGGTCCTTCATCCATTTTGCGTTTATTTTTGTGAATGGTGTAAGTAAGTGATCTAGTTTCATTATTCTGCATATTGCTGTCCAGTTCTCCCAGCACCATTTGTTAAAGAGACTGTCTTTTTTCATTGGATATTCTTTCCTGCTTTGTCAAAGATTAGTTGGCCATACATTTGTGGGTCCAATTCTGGAGTCTCTATTCTATTCCACTGGTCTATGTGTCTGTTTTTGTGCCAATACCATGCTGTCTTGATGATTACAGCTTTGTAGTAGAGGCTAAAGTCTGGGATTGTGATGCCTCCTGCTTTGGTTTTCTTCTTCAATATTACGTTGGTTATTCAGTGTCTTTTGTATTTCCATACAAATTTTAGGATCACTTGTTTTAGCTTGGAGAAGAATGCTGGTGCAATTTTGATTGGGATTGCACTGAATGTGTAGATTGCTCTGGGTAGGATTGACATTTTAACAATATTTATTATCCCAATCCATGAGCATGGAATGTCTTTCCATTTCTTTGTTATCTTCAATTTCCTTCATAAGCTTTCTATAGTTTTCAGCATACAGATCTTTTACATCTTTGGTTAGGTTTACTCCTAAACCTAATTCTTGGTTTGCAATTGTGAATTGGGATTGTGCATTCTTGGTGTAATTGTGAATGGGATCAGTTTCTTTATTTGTCTTTCTGTTGTTTCATTATTGGTGTATAAAGATGCAACTTATTTCTGTACATTAATTTTGTATCCTGAGACTTTGCTGATTTCATGTATCAGTTCTAGCAGACTTTTGGTGGAGTCTATAAGGTTTTCCATGTATAGTATCATGTCATCTGCAAACGGTGAAAACCTGACTTCATCTTTGCCAATTTTGATGCCTTTGATTTCCTTGTGTTGTCTGATTGCTGATGCTAGCACTTCCAGCACTATGTTAAACAACAGCGGTGAGAGTGGGCATCCCTGTCGTGTTCCTGATCTCAGGGGAAAGCTCTCAGTTTTTCCCCATTGAGGATGATATTAGCTATGGGCTTTTCATAAATGGCTTTGATGATGTTTAAAGTATGTTCCTTCTATCCCGACTTTCTCGAGGGTCTTTATTAAGAAAGGATACTGCATTTTTTTTAAAAGCTTTTTCTTCATCTATTGATAGGATCAGATGGTTCTTATCTTTTCTTTTATTAATGTGATGTATCACATTGATTGATTTGTGAATAGTGAACCAGCCCTGCAGCCCAGGAATGAATTCCACTTGATCATGGTGAATAATTCTTTTTATATAGTGTTGAATTCGATTTGCTAGTATCTTGTTGAGAATTTTTACATCCATATTCATCAGGGATATTGGCCTGTAATTCTCTTTTTTTTGCTGGGTCTCTGTCTGGTTTGGGAAACAAAGTAGCACTGGCTTCATAGAATGAGCCTGGAAGTTTTCCTTCCCTTTCAGTTTTTTGGAACAGCTTGAGAAGGATAGGTATTATCTCTGCTTTAAATGTCTGGTAGAATTCCCCAGGGAAGCCATCTGGTCCTGGACTCTTATTTGTTGGGAGATTTTTGATAACTGATTCAATTTTTTCGGTGGTTATGGGTCTGTTCAAGCTTTCTATTTCCTCCTGTTTGAGTTTTGGAAGCGTGTGGGTGTTTAGGAATTTGTCCATTTCTTCCAGGTTGTCCAGTTTGTTGGCATATAATTTTTCATAGTATTCCTTGATAATTGCTTGTATTTCTGAGGGATTGGTTGTAATAATTTTCATTCATGATTTTATCTATTTGGGTCATCTCCCTTTCCTTTTTAAGAAGCCTGCCTAGAGGCTTATCAATTTTATTTATTTTTTCAGAAAACCAACTCTTGGTTTCGTTGATCTGCTCTACTATTTTTTTAGATTCTATATTGTTTATTTATGCTCTGATCTTTATTATTTATCTTCTTCTGCTGGGTGTGGGGTGTCTTTGCTGTTCTACTTCTAGTTCCTTTAGGTGTGCTGTTAGATTTTGTATTTGGGATTTTTGTTTCTTGAGATAGGCCTGGATTGCAATGTATTTTCCTCTCAGGACTGCCTTCGCTGCATCCCAAAGCATTTGGATTGTTGTATTTTCATTTTCCTTTGTTTCCATATATTTTTTAATTTCTTCTCTAATTGCCTGGCTGACCCATTCATTCTTTAGTAGAGTGTTCTTTAACCTCCATGCTTTTGGAGGTTTTCCAGACTTTTTCCTGTGGTTGATTTCAAGTTTCATAGCATTGTGGTCTGAAAGTGTGCATGGTATGATCTCAATTCTTGTATACTTATGAAAGGCTGTTTTGTGACCCAGTATGTGATCTCTCTTGGAGAATGTTCTATGTGCACTCGAGAAGAAAGTATATTCTGTTGTTTTGGGATGCAGAGTTCTAAATATATCTGTCAAGTCCATCTGATCCAATGTATCATTCAAGGCCCTTGTTTCTTTATTGACCATGTGTCTAGATGATCAATCCATTGTTGTAAGTGGAGTAGTAAAGTCTCCTGCAATACCACATTCTTATCAATAAGGTTGCTCATGTTTGTAATTGTTTTATATATTTGGGGGCTTCCATATTTGGTGCATAGACATTTATAATTGTTAGCTCTTCCTGATGGATAGACCCTGTAATTATTATATAATGCCCTTTTCCAGCTCTTGTTACAGCCTTTCATTTAAAGTCTAGTTGTCTAAGTATGGTTACTCCAGCTTTCTTTTAACTTCCAGTAGCATGATAGCTAGTTCTCCATCCCCTCACTTTCAATCTGAAGGTGTCCTCAGGTCTAAAATGAGTCTCTTGTAGAAAATAGATGGGTCTTATTTTTTTTAATCCATTCTGATACCCTATGTCTTTTGGTTGGAGCATTTAGTCCAGTTACATTCAGTGCTATTGAAAGATATGGGTTTAGAGTCATTGTGATATCTGTAGGTTTCATACTTGTAGTGTTGTCTCTGGGACTTTGTGGTCCTTGCAACATTTCACTCACAGGGTCCCCCTTAGGATCTCTTGTAGGCCTGGCTCAGTGGTGATGAATTCCTTCAATTTATGTTTGTTTGGGAAAACCTTTATCTCTCCTTCTATCCTGAATGACAGACTTGTCAGGTAAAGGATTCTTGGTTGCATATTTTTTTCTGTTCATCACATTGAAGATTTCCTGCCATTCCTTTCTGGCCTGCCAAGTTTCAGTAGAGAGATCTGCCACTAGTCTTATTGGTCTCCCTTTATATGTTAGAGTGTGTTTATCTCTAGTTGCTTTCAGAATTTTCTCTTTATCCTTGTATTTTGCGAGTTTTGCTATGATATGTTGTGCAGAAGATCGATTCAAGTTACGTCTGAAGTGAGTTCTCTGTGCCTCTTGGATTTCAATGCCTTTTTCCTTCCCCAGATCAGGGAATTTCTCAGCTACAATTTGTTCAAGTACACCTTCAGCCCCTTTCTCTCTCTCTCTCTCTCTCTCTTCTTCTGGAATTCCTATGATACAGATATTGTTCCATTTGATTGCATCACTTAGTTCTCTAAGTCTCCCTTCGTTCTCCTGGATTTTTTCATCTCTTTTTCTCAGCTTCCTCTTTTTCCATAATTTTATCTTCTAATTCACCAATTCTCCCCTCTGACTCTTCAATCTTCATTGTGGCCACCTCCATTTTATTTTGCATTTCATTTACAGCATTTTTTAATTCATCATGACAATTTTTTAGCCCCTTGATCTCTGTAGCAATAGATTCTCTGCTGTCCTCTATGCTTTTTTCAAGACCAGCAATTAATTTTATGACTATTATTCTAAATCCTTCCTCAGTTATATTGCTTAATATAGCGGTTTTGATCAATTCATTAACTGTCGCTACTTCCTGGAATTTCTTTTGAGTTGAATTTTTCTCTTTCGCCATTTTGTCTAGTTTTCTGTCCCTTATGTGTTTTAAAAGCTTGTTGTGTGCTCTGCACCTGTGAGCACTGCTATATTCAAGGAGGATCATACACTGTCCAGGGCCTGGCCCTTCAGGAGGTGTTTTTTCGGAGATTGTTACTTGCTCTCTGTTGTTGTGACTTTGGTTATTTTATTACCCTACTTGTAGTGATATTTTGGCCCCTCCACCAGATGTGCTTTGATTTGCTCCTTGGAGTAGCCCTGTAAAGGAAAACAGATAGACAAACAGGAGACAAAAACATGCAAACACACAAACAACACAAACAAACAAACAAAAATGAAAAACTAAAGACTAAAACCAAAAACCCAAAACACCAACTACAAGTAAAGAAGAAGGTGGAGGCAGTGCTGATGGAAGAGCACATACAAAGCGAGAAATGACAGGAGTGGGGGAAGGGGGAGGGAAGAAAAAATAAACGTTGACTAGGTAGAGAGACTAAAAGACTTAATCCAGAGAGAGAGAAAGGAAAATAAAGAAGGAGGCGGGGCAAACAAAACGAAGATAAAGTTACCCAGACAGAGAAACTATATGGCTTGATTATTCCAGAGAGAGAGAAAGGAGTGTAAAGAAGATGGTGTAGAATGTGTATCAAGACAATGGATTAAATATGTCTGTTTAGACAGACCAATAACCAGAGTAACCAGCCTAGGGGAGGAAAGAGATAAGGAGGAGAAATGGGGGCGGGGAGAATATATCTATATATCCAGAATTGACCTAGATTTAATCCAGACAATGCTGCATCCCTCGTTGGGAGGGGCTTTCCACAGGGTGTGCGCTGCTCAGGTAGTTACACAGTTACCCAGTGCAAAGGGGCGTGATTTGGTGTAGTCTGGACCCACCTCCACTGTGGGCTCCGGGAGTAATCCCTGAGGCCCCGCTTTGGTGGTGGTGGTGGTGGTGGTGGGAAATGGTGATCCCCAGTCTCTTCTCCATGGAGCTGGACCGCTGGACTCCATTTGAGTCATTATCATTGCACCGCGGGGGCAGACAGGTGGGTCCTTTTCGTTTCACCAACTCCCCTGACCCGGGCTGGCTAGGATTCAAAGTCCCGCTCCGTGCACTCTGGCACTGGGGAAGCACCTCTCAGTGGGAGGATATGTGGTCCTGGCTGGCTTTGTCTGTGCCACCACACTACAGGGAGGACTGACTTCTCCTCTTGTGGACCAAGAGCCGCGGCCCTCCCCGCAAGCCCCTGGGGTGGTGGACGGTGGACTCAGGCAGGCTTTGTCTTTTCCCACAGCACTCCAGGGAGACAGCTGCCTTTGCCTCCTGCAGACTGCACCCTCAGCCCAGCCACTGAGCCTAGGGGTGGTGGACACAGGCAGATTTTGTACTATCGCGCAGCTCCAGGAAGGGAACCACTTTTCCAACTGCAGACTGAGCCCCTGACCTATCATCACACCCAGGCTGGCTCCCCTCCTCCCCAGGTGTGTGAAGAGGGAGCCGGCTCCAGTCTGAAGAAAGCCCCACAGTTAGAGATCAGATCCCTCTCAGTCTCAGTCCAAGGTCTTTATCCTGTCCAGATATGGTCCTACAATTCCCTAGCATCTCTTTCTCTTCCCCTTGTCTCTCTGCAGAAGGCGGTCCCTCCCCTCCATGCCCACGCAGCCTTTTTTTTAAATCTCCCCCATTTCACAGTTACCCACCTATCTTTTCTCCAGCTTTCCCATTTTCTTCCTAGTAGATGCAGTCTCTTTTCCTCCCAGGCTCTGGTGTTCAAAGTCTTTTGGCTTCTGCACCTCTTTGTTTGAGAGACATGGGAAGTATGGATCCCCCTACTTCTCCAGCATGTTGGCCCAATCATCTATAAACATTGATTAAAAGCCCACCTTAGTCATGCACTGTACCAGGTCCTAGGGAAGACAAGACATATAAAACTTGCTTCACGTCCCCGGACACCATACACTCTAAACTCAAAAAGCCTAAAACTTTATTTTCTGTAAAAAAGCCTTGACCTTAAGTAAGTTTTGAAGGGCATGTTTTATGTTATTACCGCTAAACAATGAGGCTGACCCAATAGAATTAGTATTATAGAATTATCTAACCCAAAGGCAACCTTTTAATACCCACAAGAGCTTTTTATTCAAAGACTCTACGTACATTTGCCACAGGCTCTCAAGGAAATTATATGCAACATTCAATTACCTTTGTAGGTACAAATTATCCATTGCTGCCTTCTCTAATGAGAATAGGGCTTATAACCTCTACTTGCCTGAAATAACACCCATAATACACTATAGTAGACATGTAGCTGGATGGGTTAACATCAGCTCATAAACTCTGATGGCTTTTATTCTTCTGTTTTGACATGTCTCATGGCTGTGTGGTACAAACAGATGGAATAACCATGGTAGTCTTCACATGCTTGTGTAATATGTGGTGGGTAGTTTCTGCACCGTCATTAGTATTTTGGATCCTCACTCATTGATTTGGCAAAGAAAAAACAGTCGCCCATATTTGAAAGTTGCAGTCCCGACTGGCCAAGCTAATTATGTTGAACGGGAACATTTGTTCCCCAAAGTCTCTGCTGGTGACATAGGCCGTGATGAAGCTTTTATCTCCCCAGTCATGGTTGTTCCATGGCATGCGTCTTGAAGAAACCCTTTGGAAAACAGTGAACACGCACAATATAATCCTTCCAGCTTCTCCTCCCTGGAACCAGCTCTGTTCGTCTGCAGACTACTGTTTAGCCACCACGGGGACAGGAAAGCAAAGAAGCAGTAGGAAAGAGGACAATCCATTATTACAAGAACAAATCACCTGACTCTTGAACCGTGGTTCCTGTTAAAATTTCCCTAACGCTCTTTGTGGGTTGGAGGCTGTGTGCCTGAAGGACAGATCATGGCATTTCAGTCAAGCACACATGGATTCAAATTCTAGTTCCCTATTCAAGGGCTGCGTGCTTTTAGGAGACTTGCCCTGTGTAAGCATAGTTTCTCTTCTGTGAAACTAGGATAGCGATGCGTACCTCACAGGGTTGTTGTAGAGGCTCAATAAATAGTGGCTATAGTGTGATGAGTACAAAGCTGGTGCTCAAGAGATTTTTTTCTCCTTCCTCTTCTATCTATATTACTTCTAGAACTTTCACGTCAAAGGACATGCTTGCTCGTGCACCAAATTTTTATAGATGTTTTCAAAGCCTTTGGTAACTAAATGCTGGGTTGTTTTTTTTTTTTTTTTTTTTTTAAACTACAAGCACCAGACAAAATAATCAGGTGGAATGTTCAAGTGTTTTACTGTCAACATTTAACATTCTATCCCTGACAATTATTCTGCTTCTCCCATACCACTCCCTGCTCTTTTCAGCTGATACTCCGGTTAGAACTATTTATCTTCACCTTTGCTGCTGGTGGGGCGACTTGCTCTGTGCACAGTCAACACTGAAGAGAACAATGACCTGTCATTTCTTCCAGCCAGCTTAGCAGGCTCATCTGTCTTATGGCCACTGACACCAGCTGCTGTTTGCAAGTCATTGCTGGGCTGAGCAGCAGTGGTTTCAGAATGCACAGAGGACCCGAAGGCCATTTGCTCTTGTATTCTAGTTCTTACATAGAGCCCCGGCCACTTTCCCTCTGGCAAACTCAGCATTGTTGGGATGAACCATGTGGTGTTTCCCCAGCGCTGCCAGACTCTCTGCGGTACATGCACCACCAACTGTCAGCTCTGGCTGGGACTCCTATCTCAGAAGGGCCAAAGAATTATTTCAGGCAAGGACACCGGAGAGGTCCATGAAGAATGGACAAGGAGAGTCCTATTTGCTTGGTTTGAGCAACAGAATGCTCTGTACTCCTCTTCTGTCCTCCCCAAACGAGGATGATCTGGGATAGATTGTGGCTGGGTGTGGCCAATGGCTACTGTGGGGGGAAGGGTGGGGAAAGTAGTTTCTACAGTGTCAGGAGCCAACAGGATTGTGAGGATGGCACAAATGTATCTAATGGCAATTGATCTTTTTAAATGTTTATTTATTTTGGAGCAAGTGGATGAGAAGGGGAGGGGCAGAGAGAGGGAGACAGAGGATCTAAAGTGAGCTCTGTGCTGACAGCAAGCATTACACCCTTCCATCACCGATGAGGGGGGTGAAGCGTTACATCGCCACCTCACCAATGAGAGAGTATAAGGAATTGAAACGAGGCTGCCCTAGAAGGGCAAAGAATATGACTGGCATACCGTAGGCAGCTGTTAGGGATGTGGTGATGAGCTCTTGTAGTAGGGCTCAGGCATTGGTATACGATCTTCAGATGTGAGTACTAAAAATATGTGCCCAACTCCTAACTTAATAGTGGGTTACTTTGACAATAGAAGCAATAATGCTAGTATGAGTAACAAGAAATATTTCTCCTTGCATAAGCTTATATCAGAGGGGATAACCACTGCTAGTTAACAATAAAATGAAAATAACCTAACTGTAAACTAAATATCAAACCAATTGTTGACCCAACACAGGTATGCAATCAAGGAAAGATTAAACCAAGTAAAAGGATCTCAGCAAACACAAACCCTGCCTGTTCACCAAAAACATCACCTCTAGCATTTCTAGTGTTAGAGGCACTGCCTGCCCGGGGACATTCATTAAATGGCCTTGGTATCCTGACCTGCAAATCACTTGTTCCCTAAATAGAGATTAGTAAGAATGGCCACGTGAGGGTTTTACTGTCTCTTACTTCCAACCTGTGAAACTGACCTTCCCGTGAAGAAGCAAGAATAGGACGAGAAGACAAGAAAGCCCTATGGAGCTTTAATTCACTGGCCCAAAGAGCCCACACCAACACGACCAGTAGGGACAACAAATCTCCCCATGGGCCAACAATTTAAGTTGGGGTGACCTCGGAGAATAAAATCTGCTCCGAGGGATTTAGATTTGCACTTACCAGTCAAAAGTACAACCTCACTTATTGATCCAAAATACTTGATCAATGCCGTAGGTACTATACATGTACTCTGCCAGAGTTTCCTTTTGGGGGTGGGTGGTTGTTTGCTCCACATTAAGTCCAGGGTTATTAAACGGTGGCGCTGGCAGTGGTGTTTTCTCCTCTTCTATAAAGAGTTCCAAGGTGACCATTTTGGGAGAGCCAAGCGGTAGCTGGGCTGCTTCTGGATCCCTCGCTGCTTCGGGTTCCCTGTCGGGCGTCCTAGCCGTGGCCCAGTGGAAAAATAAGAGAAGATGTCAGAAGACACTCAGGTAACCAAAGATGTGAATGAAGAACCTACTGAAATACCATCAGAAGACGATGGGACGGGGCTGCTGTCCAGAGTTAGAGTCCAGTTTCTGGGAGGATGTAGAATGAGCTGGAGGAATGCAGTGTCACAGTGGAGGAGAGGTGGCCGGCCGGTAGAAGAAATGTTGCATGTCCCCGATGCTGGCTGGGGAAATGTGGTGTATGTCGTCACCTATCCCAAAGATAACAAAAGAACAATGGGTGAGACAGATGCCTGCATCTTCAGGAATGAAAGGGAAAAGAGCAATCTGGGAAACCTCTGATTTAAGATGCTTTTAGGTACATTTTTTTTTTTTTGAGAGAGAGACAGAACACAAGTGTGGAAGGGGCAGAGAGCGAGACAGACGGTATCTGAAGCAGGCTGCAGGTTCAGAGCCGCCAGCACAGGGGCAACCCAGGGCTCGAAACCACATATCAAGAGAGCATGACCCGAGCCAAAATGGGACGCTTAACCCACTGAACCACCCAGGCGCCGCAGAAAGCATCTGATTTAAAAGCGGCATCACTGCTACATTGCCAATGATGGGTTGCAGATGAAAGCGTGACACGTGACACGCCTCCGTCACCGATGGGGTGGCGCAAGTGTGACCTAACCTTAACCCCTAACCCTAACCCCTGACCCCAACCCTAACAGATGCTGGCTTCTTCAGCTGTGAAAGTGAAAAGAGCCATTCAGGAAGCATCAGATTTGATAGTGGCATCGCAACTCCATCGCCAATGAAGGGGTGCAAGCATGAGACTCCTCCATCGCTATTGGGGGCTGGTGCAGGCGTGACAGTGATGGAGGGGTGGCACGCCTGCACCCCCCCTTGGCACATTTTTGGGTGAAATAGTGTTGACACATTTCTTGTACTAATTCTAGGCATACATCCTCGTGATTCCATATGTCTGTAAATATGTTGTATGTAACCACAAGTGTAGCTATCACATGAAAGCGTGCCACACTATTTTTGCAGGAATGACTCTATTCCGTTGGCTCTACCTTGTATCCCCAGTACTTATTCGTTCCATAGATGGAAGCCAGTATCTCTCTCTCAAAGGTGTCAATTTTTTATCTAACCTAAGTATTTTGGTGGTAAGCACAATTACCTCTTGTTCAGCATGTGTAAATTGGTGGGCTATTTTTCTGTGAACATTGCTTAAAGCATTACAAATGATGTCATTCTATTAATAAATTTGGTTTAATTCTTCACTTGCAAGAAAGGAGAAGGAAAAGATTTCTTTGTGTCCCAGGCCCTATCACTAAGATCCATCCCAATCTGGAGAACAGGCTATGTTGCCCAGAGCAACTTCAATGCCTCAGCTGAGCGGCCATGGCCTTCAGCATTGCAGGACTTCCCATGGTGGCCAGCAGAGGGCGTGCGAGCACCACAAACCGGGAGGGGCGGGTTCCTCTCCATGCGCGGTGATAGCCGGCAGAGGGCGCCCCGTGAGCTTTTCTGACCCAGGGCACCTCAGAGCAGGAAGGGCTTCTGTTGCTCCCAGAGCTCTCAGGGCCTCTGCCACTGCCTGAGGACAGAGACCAGAGCTGCGTTTCCAGCAGGTACTGCCGCCCTCTCCAGGGGAGACCTTGGGAGCCTTGCAGCAACTTGGTGTCTCCTGAGTCGCCAGAGAGAAGCTGCCTTGTTGCACTGAGTGTTGAGGAGAGGGCCCTGGGTGGCTTCCCTGGGCACTGGCCAGTCGGTCAGCAGCACAGGCCCTTGCATTTTGTGGGCTGTTCCCGAGTTTCATTCCTCACTTTCCCAGACAGTATTTGAACAAGATGTGTTTTACTAAAGGACCCGTGGATCGAGGGGTCTCATGACATCACATCATAGATGCCGTGGATGGTTTGTTCCAGATTCAGGCTGGTTTCTGGGGAGAAATCCTGACAGAAATTCAGAAGAACGGGAGCTGCATTCAGTTAAGACATGAAAACATGAAATACTTGTCTCAGGACCGTCTAGAAGAATGAGCTGGGACCCACTTTCCGAGTCCTGCTGGAACCAGAGACCGAGGTAAGGGCACAGACTGTCCCCCACATCATACATGCTTTTAAAAAATTTCATGGTTATTTTTCCCACATAGGGAAGTGATTGAAAACTACAGAAAACCTGGTAGGTAGGTGTCATTAACCTTATGTTATTTTTTAGTTCAAATTCCAGTTGGTAGAGTGTAATATTAGTTTCAGGTGTACAATATAGAGCAACACTTCCACTCGTCACTGGGTGCTCATCCCAGGTGCACGTCTTAATCCCCATCACCTGTTTCATCCATTCCTCTCCCCCCCCCCCCCCCCCGGCCATCCCACTGTGGAAACCCTCAGTTTGTTTCCTAGTTAAGAGTCTGTTTGTTCGTTACTGTCTCCTTTTCCCCCCCTTTGTTTTCTTTCATTTCCACGTGTTAGTGAAATCACCTGGTATTTGTCTTTCTCTGACAGGCTTATTTCACCCACCATAACATTCTCTCGCTCCATCCACCTCGTGGCAAATGATGAGATTTCATGTTTTTATGGCTAAATAATATTCCATTCCATATACTACGTCTCAGTTTATTCATCAGTTGATGGAAGCTTGGGCAATTTCTGTAATTTGGCTGCTGTAGAAAATGCTGCTATAAACATCAGGGTGCATGTATCCCTTTGAAGTATTATTTTTGTATTCTTTGTGTAAACACCTTGTAGTGAAATTGCTGGATTGTAAGGTAGTTCTCTTTTCAATTTTTTGAGGAATCTCCATGATGTTGTCCAGAGTGGCTGCACCAGTTTGCATTTCTACCAGCCATGCAAGAGGGTTCCTCTTTCCCCACATCCTTGGCAACACGTGTGGTTTCGTCATTCATTGATTTTAGTCATTCTGACAGATGTAAGGTGGTATCTCATTGTACTTTTGGATTGTATTTCCCTGATGATCAGTGTTGAGCATCTTTTCATGAGTCTCTTGGCTATCTGTGTGTCTTCTTTGGGAAAATGTCTCTTCATGTCTCCTGCCCATTTTTAATTGGATTTCTCATTTTTTGGATGTTGTATAACCTTATATGTTTTGGATACCAGCCCTTTATCAGTTGTTGTTTGCAAATATCTTCCATTCTGTAGGTTACATTTAATTTTGTTTATTGTTTCCTTTGTTATAGAAGCTTTTTATTTTTATCAAGTCCCATTATTTTTGCTTGTGTTTCCCTTACATCACGAGACGTATCTACAAAGAAGTTGGTACAGCCAGTGTCAAATAAGTTACAGCCTGTGTTTTCCTCTGGGGTTTTTGTGGTTTCAGGTTTCACACATGGGTCTTCATCCATTTGGAATTTATTTTTGTGTATGTTGTAAGAAAGTGTTCCATGTTTGTTTGCACGTTGCTGTCTAGTTTTCCTAAAACCATATGTTAAAGACTTTTTTTATGTTTGTTTATTTTGTGAATATAATTTATTGTCAAATTGGCTTACATACAACCCCACTGCTCATCCCAACAAATGCCCTCCTCAATGTCCATCACCCATTTTCCCTCTCCCCCACCCCCCCATTCACACTTAGTTTGTTCTCTGTATTTAAGGGTGTTGTGGTTTGCCTCGCTCCCTCTCTGTGCCTATTTTTTCCCCTTCCCTTCCCCCATGGTCTTCTGTTCAGTTTCTCACAATCCACATATGAGTGAAAACATAGGATATCTGTCCTTCTCTGACTTATTTCACTCCAGTATACTACCCTCCAGTTCCATTCATGTTGCTGCAAATGGCATGATTTCATTCTTTCTCATTGCCAAGTAGTATTCCATTGAATATATAAGCCACATTAGCTTTATCCATTCATCAGTTGATGGACATTTAGGCTCTTTCCATAATTTGGCTCTTGTTGAAAGTGCTGCTATAAACATTGGGGTACAAGTGCCCCTATGCATCGGCACTCCTGTATCCCTTGGGTAAATTCCTGGTAGTGTTATTGCTGGGTCATAGGGTACCTCTACTTTTAATTTTTTGAGAAACCTCCACACTGTGTTCCAGAGAGCTGCACCAGTTTGCATTCCTACCAACAGTGCAAGAGGGTTCCTGTTTCTCCACATCCTTGTCATCAGCGTCTGTAGTTTTCTAATTTGTCCATTTGAGCCACTCTGACTGGTGTAAGGTGGTATCTCAGTGTGATTTGATTTGTATTTCCTTGATGATGAGTGAGGTTGAGCATCTTTTCATGTGCCTGTTGGCCATCTGTATTTTTGAGAGAGAGACAGACAGACAGAGAGAGAATACAGAGGAGGGACAGAGAGAGAAGGAGAGAGAATCCCAAGCAGGCTCTGCACTGACGTGGGGTCCAAACTCATGAACCCTGACATTATGACCTGATCTGAATGCAAGAGTCAGATGCTTAAGTGACTGAGCCACCCATGTACCCCAGGACTATCTTTTCCATTGGATATTCTTTCCCACTTTGACCATATACTTGTGAGTTCATTTCTGGGTTTCCATTCTATTGATCTGTGTGTGTGTGTGTGTGTGTGTGTGTGTGTGTGTGTGTGTGTGTTTTCCCTCAGTACCATACCATTCTGATCACTATAGCTTTGTAATAAAACCTAAAGTCTGGAATTGTGATGCCTCCAGCTTTGCTTGTCTTCTACAAGTTTTGTTTTGGCTGTTTGGGGTCGTTTGTGTTTCCATACAAATTTTAGGATTATTCATTGAAGTTCTGTGAAAAATATTTTGTTGGAGGCTTCTGGGAAGATGGTGGCATAGGAGGACGCTGGGCTCACCACGTTCTGCGGATCACTTAGATTCCACCCACACCTGCCTAAATAACCCAGAAAATTGCCAGAAGACTCACAGAACGGAGTCTCCAGAACCAAGTGTAGACAAGAGGTCCATGGAAGAGGGTAGGAAGGGTGGAGAGGCGGTGCGCACTACATGGACTGGCGGGAGGGAGCCGGGGTGGAGAGGCAGCCCGCTGGCAAAGAGGAGACCCTGAGTCTGCCTTGCAAAAGTGGAGGGGCTGGACAGAGTGTGTTCTGACAGCAAGCGGGACTTAATATCTGGAAGGTTATAAGTTAGATCTGCTCGGAAAACAGGAGGGCTGGAGGACAATGGGAGGGAGAGTTGTTGAGCCCTGGACAACAGAGCGCAGCTTGGTGGGGAACAAAGGTGCTCGCCAGCGCCATCTTCCTCGCCCATCCCCCAGCCAAAATCCCAAAGGGAACCAGTTCCTGTCAGGGAACTTGCGTGCACTGTGCAAACACCCAACGCTGTGCTTCTGCGGATCCATCCCTCCGGCGGGTCTGACTCCCTCCTGGTGCCACAGGGCCCATCCCGAAGCGGATATCCAAAGGAAAAGGGAGCTAAGCCTGCCCCTCCCGCCCCTGTGCACCTGGCCGATCAACCCCAGCTAATATGCCAGATCCCCAGCATCACAAGCCTGGCAGTGTGCAAGTAGCCCAGATGGGCCACGCCACCCCACAGTGAATCCCGCACCTAGGAGAAGGGAAGAGAAGGTACACACCAGTCTGACTGTGGCCCCAGCGGTGGCCTGGGGGCAGACATCAGGTCTGACTGCGGCCCTGCCCACCAATGCAAGTTATTCAAGACAGCACAGGCGAAGTGCCCTGCTGTTCCGCACCACTCCAGGGACTATCCAAAATGACGGAATGGAAGAATTCCCCATAAAAAAAAACCTCCAGGAAATAACGACAGCTAATGAACTGATCAAAAACGATTTAAACAATATAACAGAAAGTGAATTTAGAATAATAGTCATAAAATGAATTGCTGGGCTTGGAAACAGTATAAAGGACAGCACAGAATCTATTGCTACAGAGATCAAGGGACTAAGGAACAGCCAGGAGGAGCTAAAAAGTGCTATTAATGAGCTGCAAAATAAAATGGAGATGACCACAGCTTGGATTGAAGAGGCAGAGGAGAGAATAGGTGAACTGGAAGATAAAATTATGGAAAAAAAGAAGCTGAGAAAAAGAGAGATAAAAAAATCCAGGAGTATGAGGGGGAAATTAGAGAACTAAGTGATGCACTAAAGAGAAATAATCTATGCATAATTGGTATTCCAGAGGAGGAAGAGAGAGGGAAAGGTGCTGAAGGTATACTTAAAGAAATCACAGCTGAGAAATTCCCTGATCTGGGGAAGGAAAAAGACATTGAAATCCAAGAGGCACAGAGAACTCCCTTCAGACGTAACTTGAATCGATCTTCTGCACGACATATCATAGTGAAACTGGCAAAATACAAGGATAAAGAGAAAATTCTGAAAGCAGCTAGGGATAAATGTGCTCTAAATTATAAAGGGACACTGATAAGACTCGTGACGGATCTCTCTACTGAAACTTGGCAGGCCAGAAAGGAATGGCAGGAAATCTTCAATGTGATGAACAGAAAAAATATGCAGCCAAGAATCCTCTATCCAGCAAATCTGTCGTTTAGAATAGAGGGAGGGATAAAGGTCTTCCCAAACAAAAACTGAAGGAATTCATCACCACTAAACCAGCCCTACAAGAGATCCTAAGGGGGATCCTGTGAGACAAAGTACCAGAGATATCGCTACAAGCATGAAACCTACAGACATCACAATGACTCTAAACCCATATCTTTCTATAACACTGAATGTAAATGGACTAAATGCGCCAACCAAAAGACATAGAGTATCAGAATGGATAAAAAAACAAGACCCATTTGCTGTCCACAAGAGACTCATTTTAGACCTGAGGACACTTTCATATTGAAAGTGAGGGGATGGAGAACTATCTATCATGCTACTGAAAGTCAAAAGAAAGCTGGAGTAGCCATACTTATATAAGACAAACTAGACTTTAAATTAAAGGCTGTAACAAGAGATGAAGAAGGGCATTATATAATAATTACAGGGTCTATCCATCAAGAAGAACTAACAATTATAAATGTCTATGCGCCGAATACCCGAGCCCCCAAATATATAAAACAATTACTCACAAACATAAGCAACCTTATTGACAAGAATGTGGTAAGTGCAGGGGACTTTAATACTGCACTTACAACAATGGATAGATCATCTAGACACATGGTCAATAAAGAAACAAGGGCCTTGAATGATACATTGGATCAGATGGACTTGACAGATATATTTAGAACTCTGCATCCCAAAGCAACAGAATATATTTTCTTCTTGAGTGCATATGGAACATTCTCCAAGATCACATACTGGGTCACAAAACAGCCCTTCATAAGTATACAAGAATTGAGATCATACCATGCATACTTTTGGACCACAATGCTATGAAGCTTGAAATCAACCACAGGAAAAAGTCTGGAAAACCTCCAAAAGCATGGAGGCTAAAGAACACTCTACTAAAGAATGAATGGATCAGCCAGGCAATTAGGGAAGAAATTAAAAAATATATGGAAACAAACAAAAATGAAAATGCAACAATCCAAATGCTTTGGGATGCAGCGAAGGCAGTCCTGAGAGGAAAATACATTGCAATCCAGGCCTATCTCAAGAAACAAAAAAATCCCAAATACAAAATCTAACAGCACACCTAAAGGAACTAGAAGTAGAACAGCAAAGACACCCCACACCCAGCAGAAGAAGAGAAATAATAAAGATCAGAACATAAATAAACAATATAGAATCTAAAAAAACAGTAGAGCAGATCAACGAAACCAAGAGTTGTTTTTTTGAAAAAATAAACAAAATTGATAAGCCTCTAGCCAGGCTTCTCAAAAAGAAAAGGGAGATGACCCAAATAGATCAAATCATGAATGAAAATGGAATTATTACAACCAATCCCTCAGAAATACAAGAAATTATCAGGGAATATTATGAAAAATTACATGCCAACAAACTGGACAACCTGGAAAAAGGGACAAATTCCTAAGCACCCACACACTTCCAAAACTCAAACAGGAGGAAATCAAAACCTTGAACAGACCCATAACCAGCAAAGAAATTGAATCAGTTGTCAAAAATCTCCCAACAAATAAGAGTCCAGGACCAGATGGCTTCCCTGGGGAATTCTACCAGACATTTAAAGCAGAGATAATACCTATCCTTCTCAAGCTGTTCCAAAAAATTGAAAGGGAAGGAAAACTACCAGACTCATTCTATGAAGCCAGTGTTACTTTGTTTCCCAAACCAGAGACCCAGCAAAAAAAAAAAAAAAAAAAAAAAAAAAAAAGAGAACTACAGGCCAATATCCCTGATGAATATGGATGCCACAATTCTCAATAAGATGCTAGCAAATCGAATTTAACAGCTTATAAAAAGAATTATTCACCATGATCAAGTGGGATTCATTCCTAGGATGCAGTACTGGTTCAACATTTGCAAATCCATCAACGTGATACATCACATTAATAAAAGAAAAGATAAGAATCATATGATCCTGTCAATCGATGCAGAAAAAGCATTTGACAAAATCCAGCACCCTTTCTTAATAAAAACCCTCAAGAAAGTCAAGATAGAAGGAACATACTTAAACATCATAAAAGCCATTTATGAAAAGCCCATAGCTAATATCATCCTCAGTGGGGAAAAACTGAGAGCTTTTTCCCTGAGATCAGGAACACGACAGGGATGCCCACTCTCACCGCTGTTGTTTAACATAGTGTTGGAAGTTCTAGCATCAGCAATCAGACAACAAAAGGAAATCAAAGGCATCAAAATTGGCAAAGATGAAGTCAAGCTTTCACTTTTTTCAGATGACATAATAGTATACATGGAAAATCCGATAGACTCCACCAAAAGTCTGCTAGAACTGATACATGAATTCAGCAAAGTTGCAGGATACAAATTCAATGTACAGAAATCCGTTGCATTCTTATACACCAATAATGAAGCAACAGAAAGACAAATAAAGAAACTGATCCCATTCACAATTGCACCAAGAAGCATAAAATACCTAGGAATAAATCTAACCAAAGATGTACAAGATCTGTATGCTGAAAACTATAGAAAGCTTATGAAGGAAATTGAAGAAGATATAAAGCAATGGGAAAACATTCAGTACTCATGGGTTGGAAAAATGAATATTGTTAAAATGTCAATACTACCCAAAGCTATCTACACATTCAATGCAATCCCAATCAAAATTGCACCAGCATTCTTCTCAAATCCAGAACAAGCAATCCTAAAATTCATATGGAAGCACAAAAGGCCCCGAATAGCCAAAGTAATCTTGAAGAAGAAGACCAAAGCAGGAGGCATCACAATCCCAGACTTTAGCCTCTACTACAAAGCTGTCATCATCAAGACGGCATGGTATTGGCACAAAAACAGACACATAGACCAATGGAATAGAATAGAAACCCCAGAACTAGACCCACAAAAGTATGGCCAACTAATCTTTGACAAAGCAGGAGAGAATATCCAATGGAAAAAAGACAGTCTCTTTAACAAATGGTGCTGGGAGAACTGGACAGCAACATGCAGAAGGTTGAAACTAGACCACTTTCTCACACCATTCACAAAAATAAACTCAAAATGGATAAAGGACCTGAATGTGAGACGGGAAACGATCAAAACCCTAGAAGAGAAAGCAGGAAAAAACCTCTCTGACCTCAGCCGTAGCAGTCTCTTACTTGACACATCCCCAAAGGCAAGGGAATTAAAAGCAAAAATGAACTATTGGGACCTTATGAAGATAAAAAGCTTCTGCACAGCAAAGGAAACAACCAACAAAACTAAAAGGCAACCAACAGAATGGGAAAAGATATTTCCAAATGACATATCGGACAACGGACTAGTATCCAAAATCTATAAAGAGCTCACCAAACTCCCCACCCGAAAAACAAATAATCCAGTGAAGAAATGGGCAGAAAACATGAATAGACACTTCTCTAAAGAAGACATCAGGATGGCCAACAGGCACATGAAAAGATGCTCAATGTCGCTCCTCATCAGGGAAACACAAATCAAAACCACACTCAGATACCACCTCACTCCAGTCAGAGTAGCCAAAATGAACAAATCAGGAGACTATAGATGCTGGAGAGGATGTGGAGAAACAGAAACCCTCTTGCATTTTGGTGGGAATGCAAACTGGTGCAGCCACTCTGGAAAACAGTGTGGAAGTTCCTCAAAAAATTAAAAATAGACCTACCCTATGAGGAAGCAATAGCACTGCTAGGAATTTACCCAAGGGATACAGGAGTGTTGATGCATAGGGGCACTTGTACCCCAATGTTTATAGCAGTACTCTCAACAATAGCCAAATTGTGGAAAAAGCCTAAATGTCCATCAACTGTTGAATGGATAAAGAAATTGTGGTTTATATATACAATGGAGTACTACGTGGCAATGAGAAAGAATGAAATATGGCCCTTTGTAGCAACGTGGATGGAACTGGAGAGTGTGATGCTAAGTGAAATAAGCCATATAGAGAAAGACAGATACCATATGTTTTCACTCTTATGAGGATCCTGAGAAACTTAACAGAAGACCATGGGGGAGGGGAAGGGAAAAAAAAAGTTAGAGAGGGAGGGAGCCAAACCATGAGAGACTCTTAAAAACTGAGAATGAACTGTGGGTTGATGGGGGGTGGGAGGGAGGGGAGGGTGGGTGATGGGCATTGAGGAGGGCACCTGTTGGGATGAGCACTGGGTGTTGTATGGAATCCAATTTGACAATAAATTTCATATATTAAAAAAAAATTTGTTAATGTCATAGGGATTTCATTACATGTATAGATTGTTTTGAGGAGAGTAGACATTTTAACAGTATTTGTTCTTCCCATCCATGAACATGAAATGTATTTCCATTTCTTTGTGTCATCTTCCATTTCTTTCATCAGCGTTTCATAGCCTTGAGAGTACAGGCCTTTCATCTCTTTGCTTAGGTTTATTCCTGGTATCTTGTGGTATTTGGTGCACCTGTCAATGGGATTGATTCCTTAATTTCTCTTTCTGTTAATTCGTGATTTGTTTATAGAAATGCAATAGATTTCTGTACATTGATTTTTGTATATTGTGACTTGTGGAATTCATATATCAATTCTAGCAATTTTTATGGGATTCTTTCATGTTTTTTGTATGGAGCATCATGTCATTTACAAATAGCAAAGGTTCTACTTCTTCCTTGCTGATTTGGATTCCTTTATTTCTTTTTGTTGTCTA
This sequence comes from Felis catus, assembly GCF_018350175.1. Classification (NCBI taxonomy): domain Eukaryota; kingdom Metazoa; phylum Chordata; class Mammalia; order Carnivora; family Felidae; genus Felis; species Felis catus. The sequence goes on along the minus strand of NW_025408497.1, from coordinate 355,381 downwards.
ATTGCTATGGCCGGGACTTCCAGTACTATGTGGAATAACAGTGGTGAGAGGGGACATCTCTGTCTTGTTCCTGACCTTAGAGGAAAAGCTTTTAATTTTTCCTCATTCAGGATGAGATTAGCTGTGGGTTTTTCATAGATGACTTTATTATGTGCAGGTGTGTTGAGTCTCAATCTACTTTGCTGAGGGTTTTTATCATGAATGGATGTGACATTTTGCCAGTTGCTTTTTCTGCATCTGTTGAAAGCATCTTATTTTTCTTATCCTTTCTTCTCTTACTGTGGTGCATCATGTTGATTGATCTGTGCGTGTGGAACCACCCTTGCGGCCCAAAAATATATCCCACTTGATTATGGGAAATGGTTCTGTTAATGTATTGTTGAATTTCATTTGAAGGTATTTAATGAGAATTTCTGCATACATGCTCATCAGGGTATTGGCCTTCACTTCTATTAAAAATTTTTAAAAACATATTTTCAAATGTTTATTTATTTACTTAGAGAGATAGAGTACATAAAAGTGAGGGAGAGGCAGAGAGACAGGGAGAGAGAGAATCCTGAGTAGGCTCTGCACTGTCAGCGCAGGTCCAATGTGGGACTTGAACCCATGAACTGTAAGATAATGACCTAATCAGAAATTAAGAGTTGGAAAGTCAACCGACCGAGCCATCCAGGTGCCCCTGCAGTTTTCGTTTTTTTAAATTTTTTTAACATTTATTTATTTTTGAGACAGAGAGAGACAGAGCATGAACGGGGGAGGGTCAGAGAGAGAGGGAGACACAGAATCCGAAACAGGCTCCAGGCTCTGAACCGTCAGCACGGAGCCCGATGCGGGGCTCGAACTCACAGACTGTGAGATCATGACCTGAGCCGAAGTCGGACGCTCAACCGACTGAGCCACCCAGGCGCCCCAGTTTTCGTTTTTATCTGGTTTTGGTATCAGGGTAGTGATGGTCTCATAACATGAATTTGTAAGTTTTCCTTCTTTTTTATTTTTTGTAATAATTTGAGAAGAATAGATATTACCTCTTCCTTAAATATTTGGTAGAATTCATCAGTGAAGCCATCTGGCCCTGAACTCTTGTGTTTGGGGAGATATTTTTTAAATTACTGATTCAATTTCTTTCTGGTTTCAGATTTTCTATATCTTCCTATTTCACTTTTGGTAGTTTATGTGTTTCTATGAATTTATCCATTTCTCTCAGAGTGTCCAATTTGTTTGCATTTAGTTTTTCATAATATTGTCTTCTAATTGTATTTCTGTGGTGTTGACTGTTATTTCTCCTCTCTTATTTGTGATTTTATTTATTTAAATTCTTTCTTTTTTCTTTGTGATAAGTCTGGCTAGGAGGTTTTCAAGTTGATTACTGTTTTCAAAGAACCAGCCCCTGGTTTCACTGACTTGGTCTACTGTTTTTTGTTTCTATATCACTTATTTCTGCTTTAATCTTTATTATTTCCTTCCTTCTGCTGTCTTTAGCCTTGGATTGTTCTTTTTATCAGTCCTTTAATTGTAAGTTTGGATTGTTCAAGATTTTTTCTTGCTTTTTAAGGTAGGCTTGTATTGTTATATACTGTCTTAGGACTGCTTTTGCCACATTCCAAAGTTTTTACCAGTGTATTTTCATTTTCATTTGTTTCAGTGTATTTTCTCGTTGATTTCCTGGTTGGCCCATTCATTTAGTAGCATGTTGTTTAACCTCCCTTTATTTGTGGTTTCTCCCCCCCCCCTTTTTTTTGTGGTTGACTTCACGTTTCCTAGTTTTGTGGTCAGAAAAGATGCTTGGTCTGATCTCATCTTTGTGTACTTGTTGAGGCCTGATTTGTAACCTAGAATGTGATCGATTCTGGAGAATGTCCCATGTGCACTTGAAAAGAATGTGTATTCTGCCATTTTAGTATGGAGTGTTCTGAATATATCTGTTAAACCCATCTGGTCCAGTGTGTCATTCAAAACCATTGTTTCCTTGTTGATTTTCTGTTAGAGAATGTGTCCTTTGATGTAAGTAATGTGTTAAATTCCTCCACTATCATTATTATAAATGAGTTCCTTTATGTTTGTTGTTAATTCTTTCATATATCTGGCGATTGCATGTTGGATGCATAAAAATTTACAATCGTTGGATCTTATTGTTTGATTGTCCCCTTTATTATGAGATAGTGTCCATCTTCATCTCTTGTACTGTTTCTTTTTTTTTTTTTTAATTTATGTTTTAGTCCTGGTCATGTTCCTGACCTTAGGGGGAAAGCTTCTCAGTGTCTCTCCATTGAAGATGCTATTAGCTTTGGGACTTTCACATATGGACATTATGATGTTGAGGCATGATCCTTCTATCCCTCCTTTCGTGAGGGTTTTTTTCATCAAGAAAGAAGGCTGTATTTTGTCAAATGCTTTTTCTGCATCTATTGAGAGAATCATGTGGTTCTTATCCTTTTTTTTTTTTTTTGGTTAATGTGATGTATCACATCACTTGATTTGCAGATATTGAATCAGCTGTGCATCCCAGGAAAAAAACCCACCTCATTATGGTGAATACTTCTTTTTATGTATTGTTGGATCTGGTTTGCTTATTTTTTGTGAGAATTTTTGCATTCAGTTTCATCAGGGAAATTGGTCTGTAGTTCTCCTTTTTAGTGGAATCTTTGTCCACTTTGGACTCAAGACAATGTTGGCCTCATAGAATGAGTTTGGAACTGTTCCTTCCACTTCTCTGGCCATGACTTTATCTTCTTTCATTTGGGATGGGTTCCTGTCTTGGCATTTTGGCTGAGTATTTGCCTTTGTGTTACAAAAGCTCCTTATGTTACCTGCCTGTGCGATGAATGGCTTTATGAAGAGGATGCCATCTAGTGTCCAGGGCTTGGAACTTCAGGGAGTGTCTCTGCTGTGTGTTGCGTGCACTGTTTTGTGTTCTGGCTGCACTGTCCTTCAGGCCAGTTGTATGGGCAATGTATGGTCCTTGGCCAGAATGTGCTGAGTTTTATCTAAGTCTGCTCTGATCTGCTTGTTAAATGAGACTTGAAATGACTGCCACTAGAAGTGAAGCCCTGCAGAACTGTCTGGTCAAGAGAGCTGGTGTGGTCAGGGGCTTCTGCTGTTCTTCTGGGGGAAGCGGCCAGCTCCATTGGGACTGAGGCAAGCTTGACCTAGAAGGGCAGTCTCACCAGACCAGAGGGTGGGGTATGGCTTGGTGTAAGTGTGTTAGGCAGCCAGCGTGGGAATTGCCTTGTTTCCAGCAGGTGGCTCTGTGTTTATGCCGGGGGTCAGAGGAAGGAAATGGTGCCACCCAGCTCCTTTGTCCCTAGACGGTCATCTTTTTGAACACTGCCTCTCAGGGGTGTTCTCCAAGAAGTGTATAATCTCCCCACTGTGTGCACCAGACATTGTATACCAGGCATTGTACAGATCACTGTTTCCATGCCACCTGCCCCCAAGTTGTTTGCTGCCTTCTCTCTAGGAGTAGGGCAGTGCTCTCAGGGCTGTGTCCCAGCCAAACCTGCTAATCTTAAAACTCCACATCCTTGGGGTGCCTGGATGGCTTGGTTAAGTGTCTGACTCTTGATAGTGGCTCAGATCATGACCTCGTTGTCATGGGATTCTCTCTCTCCCTCTCTCCCTGCCCCTCCCTTTCATGCGCTCTCTGTTTCTTTAAAAATAAATAAACTTAAATTAAAAATTAAAAAATTAGTGGCATGGAATACCTTATTTAGGCAAGATTGCCTCCCTGAGGGAATGGCAGTGGTATATCAGTAAAATTTCTAGTACTGACTAGGCAATTATGTTGACTGGTTAAATGTTACATTCCTGCAGGAATGAAACTAGGTTTGGTGATGTGGGGCCTTAACATAAGTAACTCCATGAGGGACCTGGGATTTTTCTTAATATTCCAAACCCGAATTCTTACACATCCATTTTTTTATTAGAAATACAGCCCTAAATAATATTTTAGCCACCTACTGCTGGCCCGATTTTCATATCCTGTGAAACTGTGACCATCTCCTAATCATAGATGAAGATCAACTCTGTGACTCTAAGATCTTTGTGGGTCTAAGTTACTTTGATCCAAGTTACTAAGATCTTTGTGAGTCTAAGTTTACTGCTAGCCTTTTGAAGCCTTTGACCCAGGGACCCCAAGCCAGGCTGCTGAGCCATCACGTAGGCACAGAAGCACCCTTTCCAAGTCACCTCTTCCTAAAGCGTTGTCTTTCCCTCTTGTACTTCTGGGTCTTACCCTTTGGCAAGTCACATGCTGTGATGGACATCCACTCATGCAAACCTGTGTAAGTGGCTCAGAGAAAGCTGCTTGCCTGTGACTGCCACTTCATGGTCACATCTTTTCCTTCTGAAACCCCTTGAACTCACTATCATTCTTCTAATCTTTGGATATTTTTTGAATTAGAAATATTTGATTCTGTTGTATTCCTGCTAAAAATATGCATGAAAATATTAAAGCAAGGATTCTTTAGAATAAGAGAGCAAGTCACAATGATTCATCTGGCCATTTGTGCTTTTTTTTTTTTAATGTTCAGGCATGATATAAAGTACATCCTGTAAAATCTGAGTGTGGTTTATTATCTACGATAACCATCTTTATGGAAAGCCATTCGATAACATGCTCATTCAAGATCAGAAAACCACTTAACCATATAATAAAGTGGCATATACATATGTTATTATCTTCAAGTATGTAAAGTAGATGTTTCTATAACTTGCATATCATTTTGTATTATTCAGTTTTCTGTAACATGAATGCAATTATTTAAATAAAACAATAATAAGAACAATAAGAATAGGCAAATGTCAATCACTAGTAACTAAAAGTAGGACTAATTACATAATATAATGTGTTGAAAAAATAAAACCATGATTACTAATAATCTTTTAATTCATAATGGGTTTCTAGTTACCAAAATTTGGGAAGATAGTGCTGAGTCTCCACATACGTCAGACTGTTTTCTGGTTATTGATGTCATATCTGTTTGTACATTATCGCAATCAATATCTAGAAGAGATATGTATTATTAACTAAAGTTTATATTTTTACTCAGATTTCTTAGGTTTAACCCCTTCTGTTCCAGACTCATCTGTAATGTGTAAGCTGGCACATTACATTCAGTCATCCTGTCTCCTTGGGCTCCACTTGGCCATGATATTTTTTTAATTTTCCATTATTTTTCATTATCTGCGAAGTTTTGAGAGGTGCTTTTGTAGAATGTATTTTGTAGGATGATTCTTGGTTTGGCTATGACTAATGTTTTCAAATGAGTAGACTGGAGTTCATATCTTTTGGAATAGAAGATCCAGAAGCATAATGCCATCCATAATTATCACTTCACATACAGGGTGTTTACTCTGAAGATTGGGGTCTTTTGTTAGGATTGTTCTTGTTCTGTGAAAAATGCTATTGGTATTTTGATGGAGATTGCATTGTATCAATTGCTTTGGGTAGTATAGACATTTTCACAATATTTGTACTTCCAATCCATGAGCATGGAATGTCCTTCCATTTCTGTGTCATCTTGAATTTCTTTCATGAGTGTTTTAAAGTTTTCAGAACATAGGTCGCTCACCTCTTTGGCTAGATTTATTCATATGTATCTTCTTATTTGGTGAGGTGTCTTTTTTATTTGGTGTGCAATTGTAAATGGGTCTGTTCTCTTAATTTCTCTTTCTACTGATTCATTATTGTTGTCTAGAAATGCAACAGATTTCTGTACAGTGATTTTGTATCCTGTGACATTGCTGAATTCATTTGTCAGTTCTAGCAGTTATTGGGTGGACTCCTTAAGGTTTTCTATATATAGTGCCATGTCATCTGCAATGTGTGAAAGTTTTACTTGTTCCTGATTTGGATTCCTTTTATTTTTTATTTTTATTTTTTGTCTGATTGCTGTGGCTTGGACTTCCAGTACTATGTTTAATACAAGTGGTGAGAGTAGAAATCCTTGTCTCGTTCCTGACCTTAGAGGAAAAGCTCTCAGAAATTCCCCATTAAGGAGGATGTTAACTGTGGGGTTTTCATAGATGACCTTTATTATGTTGATGTATGTTCCCTCTAAACCTACTTTTTGGGGTTTTTTATCATGAATGGATGTTGTACTTTGTCAAATACTTTTTTTCTGCATGTGTTGAAATGATTGTATGGTTCTTTTCTTTTCAAGTTTATTCATTTTTAACAGAGACAGAGCGTGAGCAGGGGAGGGGCAGAGAGAGAGACACACACAGAATTTGGAGCAGGCTCTTGGCTCTAAGCTGTCAGCACAGAGCCTGACGCGGGGCTCAAACTCACGAATCATGAGGTCATGACCTGAGCTGATATAGGACTGTTAAAGGACTGAGCAACCCAGGTGCCCCGATCATATGGTTCTTATCTTTTGTCCTGTTGATGTATTGTATCACATTGATTGATTTGTGATTATTGAACCACAGCTGGGTGTGGTGCAGATGTGCACACCGTCCTGTGGCAGCTATGCATGTGGCTGGCCAGACAGGGTGCCCTTGTGGTTTTAACAAAGTTTGCCCTGATACCAGCAGGCTTGGAGTGGGTGAGTCCCCCAGTGAACCCTTGGGACTGGCGCACTGCTAACAAGTGTCTGTGCAGCCTCACCCCCCCCTGGTAGGTGCCTCTGGGCTTATTCTGGGAGTGGGGGTGGGGGAGAAGAATGGTGCCTGTGAGCATCCTCATGGTTGGAGAAGTCCCCCAACACACCCAGTGGTTGGAGAAGTCCCCCAACACACTCAGAAATCAGCACGAACAGTTCTGTCTCCTGTTGCCTCCGCATTGTGTAAACTGCCACGTTTACATTGCCTCTTCACACAGGCAGGGACCTGGCTATCCCTCACCCTCCTGGATCACCCAGTGCTGAGTCAGCTGACCTCCAAAGCTCCAGGATCTAAACTCAAGGGAATTTGGCCCCTCTCTGTTTTAAAGCCAAATGTTATGAGGATTAGTCTTCCCTGTGTGAGCTCCCTGGTGTGAGGCCTCACTTTCTCTGCCCTCCCTGCAGGCAGCCGCCCTCCACCTTTCTGACCTTCCTAACCTTTCAGATGCAGCTTCTTTCTATTTAGGTGTAGAGTTTGGTCTGCCACTCGTTGGATCGCTGTGTGGTTTATGGACTTGGACGTGGATGTCATGTAGTTTGAAACATGGGACAGGGCGAACTCAGGGTCCTCTTACTCTGCAATTATTAATTTTTTAAATGTCTTGCTATTTTGGATTTTTGAGACATGGTCAGACAGACTCCTGTTACCCATGCACTTCAGGATTAGAAAGGAGTTTTCACCCATTTTCTTCTAGTATTTTATGTTTTAAAACTCTCTTTAATGAGGTATAAGTTACATATAAAAATAGCCTCAAGTTAAAGGGTATAATTTGATGAGACTTGATCTCATGCCTACAGCACCATGAAGTTATACAGTTTCTCTCTAAACCTTAAATCATAATCCTTTGCGTCTAACTTAAATGTTTCTTTTGAGGTAACGAAGAAAGTTTTTTTACGTTTTCAGATATTGCCCTGATGTCTGAATGCCTGCATTGGGATACCTCTTTTCTGATAGTCTATATTCCTGTAAGTATTGCATTCGGTCTACCTTTGGACTTTAATCTCTCTTGTATCACTCTGTTCATGTAATTTTGTTGCACTACTTTAATGATGAGGGCTTCATAACTGGATTGATTTTCACTAAATGGCATGAGCTGCAGTTCCACTTATGACAGCAAGCACAGGCTTCCTGTGTTAGGTACTCAAGAGCAAGGCAGATACCCTGGGCACTTGAGCTGAGAATTTAACTCTTTTTGCCAGCCCTCTTCCCTACCCTTGGAGACAGGAATCCCCTTTTGTTCACACAGAAATGTGGGTGCAGTCAGTAGAGAAAGTCCCCTTCTCTCCCTTACCCTTTGTCTCTCAAACTCCCTGTTGCTACCTTGTGCCCTTCCCTTTCTCTGACTCAATCCCCCAGGCCCACTGCTCCAATCCAGCCATGATCAGGGCGTCCTCCAGCTGCTGGCCTCTGCTCTGGCCATCCCTCAGTGAAGAAAACTGCAGGGATTATTTAGTTCACGGGTCTGATCAAGAAATCTCTGCTCCTCAGAGCGCTCCTGCATGTGGTGCTGTCTGGGGAGACCTGGCATCCTGGGCGAGGGTCTGACTCCATTTGTGACCTCCTCACTCCTCTCCCACCATCACTGCTGGGCCCTCATCCTTCCCCACCATTAGAACTCAGCCATTTCCTAGGGGCAGATACCTGTCTATATGACCCCGAGGCACCAGGGAGTCAGTGAATATTTCTAAAGTAAATAAGCACAAACACCCCATAAATCTAGATACAGGAAGTTCCCACCACCCCGGAAAACTCCCTCGGGCTCCCTTGCACAGAGGGTGACCTTGCTTCTATCCTCCATCACCACCATTTCTGCCAGTTTGTTACTCGTGTGTACAGGAACCCCACTATATGCATCGATGGGGAGTGAGAGTAGATCCTCCTAGAAGCAGACGTTGACATAGAATGGTGAAAGGTGTATTGGGGACACTAGGAAGAACAGAGTGGAGGGGACAGGATGGGCAGGGAACGCATTCAGGCAGATCTCACACCTTTTTTTTATTTGTTTTATTTAAAAAAAAATTTTTTTAACATTTATTTATTTTTGAGACAGAGAGAGACAGAGCATGAATGGGGGGAGGGCCAGAGAGAGAGGGAGACACAGAATCTGAAGTAGGCTCCAGGCTCTGAGCTGTCGGCACAGAGCCTGATGCGGGGCTCGAACTCATGGATCGCGAGATCGTGACCTGAGCGAAGTCGGACGCTCAACCGACTGAGCCACCCAGGCGCCCCTCTCACACCTTTTTAAAATATATAATCACCATAGTCTGTCACCTTGCACAGTCCTCTTCAAATTTCAAAATAGTTGTCTTATAAGGCAAAGAGATTTAAGAGATTTTGGGTAATTTTTGTATGATCCTATATTTCCTACATGCATTCTGTTTTCTGTAGTTTATCTGTGGCCTCAGATGAACACATTAGTGTGTGGCTGCATCCGTGAGATTATATGTGATGGAAAATGATTGTCTTCATATCTCAGACCTAGATCTCTGAATGTACATGTTCTCATAATTTTCTTTCTTTGTCTGGTAGGGCCTAAATTTTAATAGAAAAATGAGGGACCTTGTCTTACTGTTTAAAAGGGCAATTGCCAATCCCTGGGCTGAGGTGTTAACAGTCTTAATGAACTTCCATGACTGTCTTTTTTTGATGATCATTGTGTGGAGATATCTTAATTGAAACTGTGAGAAGGGTGAGTGGACACTTCCCAGACATTTTGCAGATGCATTCTGTATTCAATGTCTTCTTTTCATAATGTCCTTAGGAACAAATATTACCCCTGTTTCACAGAAAACAAAGCTGAGGCTCTGTGTAGGTCCCACTGAGAACTGGTATTAGGGCTGAGACAGCAGGAACACAGGAAAAACCTTGGGATATTGTGAGAGAAGTTTGAGGAGATGGAAAGCTGTAGTCAGGGTGATGACAGGGGTCCAGCAGGGGTGGCATCTGGTCAATCCTGAATTGTAGGTTGACCCACTGGAGTCTGACTCAGGCTGAAAGCCAGTTCAGGCACTCAGCTGACCTAGGTCCTTTCTTCACTTTTAGTTTCACTGAGGGATATGAACTTGGACAAGCATTTCCGTAAGACCAAGTTAAACTTCCCATATCTGCCGGGCATTTTTTCCCACAAATATCCAGAGCCTTTAGAAAACCCAGGGAGAAAACAGTCCATTTAGATGATTGCCTAGGTGCACTTTGGCAGCACTGACGTTTTGGAGATAAACACTGCATTGTGCACTGAGAGTGATCCCACATAGCAGCTCCGTGTGGACCTCATGCTCCCTGCTCAGGCTGTGGCCAGGAATGGCTTCCAACTGCATCTACTGACCCCAACGCCCTCCCCTCTGCACCTCCTCAAACTCAGCTTACTGTGCTCAACTTCCTTTCTATTCCTGCGTGATTCAAGTTCCCCCATTTTTGCACTGGATCCTTCACTGGTACTTCCACTATGGTGACCACAAGGTCTGTGTCATATAATGCATGTGCCCCCTTTCAGACGGGACATCTGAGGCACCTACACTTAGGGGTGCATCTCATCCTTCACAGAGCTCAAAACATTGTGTCTAAGACAGGCACCAGTGCTCCCGGTACGTCTGCCTTTGTGTAAAACTCCTCTTTCTTTTTGACAAGAGAAACCTACAGCTGACCTCATTACAGGGAAATGACACAGCCCATTGTACACTATGTCCCGAGAAACTTGAGGTATGTGACACTGTCCTCAGGCAGGCTTGCAGTTGAATTGCCAAGTCCTCACAAACATCCCTACATCATTCCCACCAAGTCTTTCACCAAGAAGACTAATACGCTTTATCAGTCCCTCATCCAGTTCAGGTCATCTTACCAAATTTAGTACATGGAGGAGCTGGTGGAGGAGGTGGCCCATAGCCCGTGACTGGTGGTGAAGGGTGGTCCATGGGGGACAGCCTGCAAGGCGATCCTGGGGAAGGACCAGGCCCTCTTGCATACATAATGGCCTGCGGAACAGAAAGGAAAGCTATGTTCATAGGACAGAGCAAAGCATCAACACCAGCAAAAAGTGGGAACCCAAAGAAGCAGTGTTCATCTCCTGCCAGTTTCCCCACCACCAGGTTCCAAGGGGGCAGCATCAGCGCCAAAATCTCTACCCATACTTTGGGTTCCACTAATGCTTTTGGGGTGTGGAATGGATGCTATGGGGATAAACCAGCGTTCGCACATGTTTGTAAATGTAAAACAGCAAAGGCTCTTTTCCTAGAGGATTTATGGAATGAATACTAAATTAATAAAATAGCATACTCCCCATAGGAAGACATCTAAGTCCACGGTCACCCTCCACCCTTCATCCCCCTCCACCACAAAGGCTGCTTACTGTGTATGTGAAGAACTACAGAATGAGAAGGAATGACAGTCCCAGTTTCCACCCATGGAATCATAGCCCTTGTGGCTCAAAGCTCTGCCTCTAAGCCCCCGCCTGTCCCCGATCTGCTGCTCTCCTGACAGTAGGGTGTCCTCCTCTCTGCAAGTGCTATCCAGTGGCACAGAGACACATGGGGCGATAGGGATCCTGAGGTCCTGCAGAGAACCTGGAAAGAAAGCATGCTCTTAGAGAAACACTTCGCCTATACATGTTAATTGGGTTCAGCTAATTTATTTTAATTCAGAGGTACTTCTCAGCTTAAGTAGAGTAAAATTTGCAGGGTACTTTTGTCCTCTAAAAAAATGAGCTGAAATTCTAATTAACAAAATTAACACAAATGCACTTTGATTTCTGGTGTAAATTTCCGTGTTTTACCTGTACCTCTGAAACAGGACAGAACAGAACCTGCTCATATGAACACAAGGGAAGGCCATGGTGGGGACTTGCCACACAGGTAATTTTGGATTTTCTCCAAAATTCTTAACTTTCAGTACATGTTTTCTACAACAAGTATGTCACCTCTTATAGTTCAGAATGTTCATACCCAGGGCACACCTGAAGGGATTCTGGATAGCATGTTTACCACAAAAAGATCGAATGCTCATGGATGTGAAAGTTATGCTGTCTAAGACCACTCTAAATGACACATACAAAAATATAAGTTGCAGTGAAGGGAGTTTGCATTTTCAGATTGTAGAGATATCCACAGATTTCTGAACACATTAAAACCCTTGACAGAAACAGGAGAGGAAGAAACAGCAAGAGCAGTGATGCCACATTGAGGAGATCCAGAAAGAATGAGGCAAGCCAGGAGACTTCCAAGTGGCGTGTAGGATCATCCACCTTCCAGGAACACACTGGAAAAGCCCTAAGGTCCTCACCCCTAAGCACACTTAACTTGTAAACTTACCACAGAGAGATGCCAGGTGGACAGTAGAGAAGCCCGTAGACTATTCGGTAAAGGTTGTGCGTTTGGAAATAAAAACACAAGCAGACATATCATACGACACAGAAACCAGAGACATTGGCAGGAGAGTGTGCTGTACAGAAAGATGCGGGTGTCAGGAGAGACTTAGAACTGAAAATGGCCAGAGCATTTCCCTCGTACCTCTCGGCACTTTTGGTAGAGTCAGTATTGGTATCACTCATGGGAGTGACACCAGCTTCTGGATCTGCTAAAGGCCCTGGATGGGATGGACATTTATTCTGATTTGAGTAGACTGTTGGGGGATTAAAAACAAAACAAAACAGGGGCGCCTGGGTGGCGCAGTCGGTTAAGCGTCCGACTTCAGCCAGGTCACGATCTCGCGGTCCGTGAGTTCGAGCCCCGCGTCGGGCTCTGGGCTGATGGCTCAGAGCCTGGAGCCTGTTTCCGATTCTGTGTCTCCCTCTCTCTCTGCCCCTCCCCCCGTTCATGCTCTGTCTCTCTCTGTCCCAAAAATAAATAAACATTAAAAAATAATTTTAAATTGCACAGGGCACAAAATAAAAAGTTGGAGTAATGATGGGGTTTCGCATTTTTCAATTTTAAACAATATGGTAGACTTTCTAGCAGGTTAATCTCCTAGCCAGAATCAAGACAGGAAGACACAGCAGCCACACTGTTCCCACAGAGTTGAGGTCTGGAAGGGGTGACCCAGGCCAGGAGACGTCTGTTTGGAATGTGGGGTCATCCTCCTCCCGTTATTTCCAGAAACACATGGTAAAGTCTTAAGGTACTCAGCCTCTAAGCCCTTTGGGCTTCTAAACTTACCACAAAAAGATGACAGGCTGAAAATAGAGAAGCTTGTAGGCTCCTAGGTTAAGAGTGTGCATTTGGAAAACAAAAAACAAGCAGGCATATCACACAACACACAAAACGAGACTAGGCCAGGAGAGCGTGCTGTACAGACAGATGAGGGTTTCCCGAAAGTGTTACAGCTGAGAATGGTCCCAGGATTTACCTTGTCCTTGTCTGCATTCTTCGTACAGTCAGAGCTGCTGTAACTCACAGAGGTTGCACCAGTTTCTGGATCTGCTAAGGACCCTGGAAGGGATAGAGGTTTATTCTACTTTAGTGGACTGTGTGAAATTAAAAGAAACCCTCACCTCATTCCTCCAATATCTTAAACTGTTCCCTACACACAGGTCCTTGGCCAGAGGCAGAGGATATCCCACATGCCTCAGGTGACCCCCAAGGATAAGGGGGACAATCCCATCACCTTGATAAAGACCTCACCGTGCCCTAGTTCATGTTTTTCGTAATTAATCAAATAAATGTGGACAGGTCAGGCTCAACTAGCAATCTAGAAGTCATCACCTAAACAGAGGTTTCTCGGTATACATTATGGGAAATCACCATTTCATTACAGATTAAGAATAAAAATAAGGATTCCTGGGTGGCTCAGTCAGTTAATCATCTGACTCTTGATTTTGGCTCAGGTCATGATCTCACAGCTTGTGAGTTCGAGCCCTGCATCCGGCTCCACCCTGACAGTGTTGGGATTCTCTCTCCCCACCTCTCTCTCTGCTCCTCACAGACGCGTGCACACACACACACACACACACACACACACACACACAAACACTCTCTCTCTCTCTCTCTCTCTCTCTCTCTCAAAATAAATGAGCTTTAAAAAAGGGTAAATGGAGAATACTGATTGGGGTGTATCATCAGGGAATGCTCAACCTGGGTATGTTTCTTCAGGCTCCAGGTGGATTGTTCAGTCTTTTCGCTTATCTATAAGCTGCCTTCTACATGGGAAGTTATTATATAACTATATCTGAATAGAAATGTACTTATACTAATATATAAACGAGAAAAGAAAAACGATGGGTATTTAGGAGTGAAGCTGCAGACTTGCCCTGATAACATCAGAGGACAAAGCTATATGGAGCCTGAATTTAGGAATGTAGGGCTATGGTTCAAGAAAAAAATAAAATAAAAATGACAACGTTAAAAATAGTAACGAAATGAACTTCTCCTCAAACAAAACTAAAATAGTCTTCACATTGCGTCAAGGTGGGAAGAAAGCTAAGGCCCATGTCCCATCATCCCCTCCAGGCTCCTCTCTTTAGCTAGGGCATGCTGGAGGAGGTGGGAGGGTCCGCAGTCAGGGGAGGGGCCTGAGCTCCACCAGTCACAGGGACAGGTGCTCCGCTGCCTGGGGCACCAGAGGAGAACGCCCTCCTGTCACCCCTTCAGACCACCTGCTATCCTTAGGTAGTAATTGTGGTTCTGTCCAGGACACACGATGATCACCCGCAGGAAAAGGCTTTGCCGCAGAAATTAGGCTGCTGCACACACCACGTACTCCTTACCTCTCCTCAGAGGGTTCTGCGTCTCTGGACTTCCAGGCATTGTTCTCTGCCTCCTGTATCCCTCAAGCAGCCTCTTTCCTTCCATCACATCCAGTCTTGGATACAGAAAAAGAATGGACTTCTATAAGAGTTGCAATGCCACATCCTCTGACTAGACACTAAACAGCACAGCTGTCATCCCTCAAAACACCCATAAAAACTCATGTCACGCTCCCAGACCTGTGTTTCAAGTGGGCGACCTCTCGGCTCTGCTCTGCCATTTCCCTCTCCCAGATCTGAGGCTTGACCTGGGGGAGAAAAACACATCCACCTTCAGTCGTGCCAGACTGTGCACCGAAGAGGGAGAGGAGGAAAAAAGGAAACACTTACCCAGTTGTCCTGAGCATTATTCTCATGAACTGCGATCTGAAAAAGCAACAATGAAAAGTCCGTGTTTAGGAAATCCAAGGGCCACTACATTCACCCACATGAGGTACTAAGGGTTCAGTGTGTCAGGCAGAACTCAGGTTACCTGGTGTCTGAAGGTGAGTTCTGCCTGCTGCAGCTGTTCTTGTCTTTCTTCATTTTGTTGCCTGTGAGTTATAGTTGCTTTTGTCAGATAAGGCCCAATATTGGGTATGATTTTCAATAATCTGCCCATGTTCTCATCATCCTCCTATCTGTCCCCTAATACAATTTTACACATGAAACACTTTTCACATGATTGTAAATGTACAATAGGATCAAAACTGTTGTTCCATCCTTTCCTAACTCATTCCATGACCGTAGGGTTCAGAGTTCACATAATTCCTTCCCACTTTCAATTGTGCCCTAATTCATCATGTGACAAATGTCTTTCATCATAAAGCTCTTCCCTCCTTTCACTTAGATCTTCACCATGTTTCCTAGGGTTGCAAAGACCAGGGCCGTGAAATGGCACTACCATGTTGATGGTATGATTCATTCTAAGACACACTGCTTTCCTACAGATTATGATACTTGACACCACCCCCCAGGAACGTTGGCATGGATGAAGTTTCCACACAGTGTGGCCATTGCTTGAAATCTGGAAATGTTGATGAAGTTAATTGTTTTGTTCTTTCTAAATCTTACCTTTTTTATCTGTTAATACTCTATGCATAAGTCCTGTGCATTTTTGTTTATATTACTATGTTGAGTCTAAACGTAGACTTTTAACCTCGTAAAAAGGTTAAAAACAAAAAAAGTGAAGAGAGGTTTCATGAGCTGCTGGTAATTAGTAGCTGAACTCACTTGTACTTGTTTATTTCTTTCATGGCTATTTTCACATTTTCCCTGCAGCTGCCAGCTGATTCTTCTTTGCCGCCAGTTCACACTGTGTCATTTTCAGCTTCCTAAGATGGGAAAGACATATACACAGTCCAGGAGCCAAGGTCCACAAATTCTGCCTTTTTACCTCCCAGCACTCTTGAAGGCCTAGATACAAATACCTTTCCCCCACCTCTCCCATAAATGCACAGACTGACAACACAGTCAGAGAAATGAACTGAACACCCCATTTAAGTTAAAGAAAATTCAACCTCTGTCTGCTGCCATGTCTCTGCTGTCAGACCTGTTTCCTCTCCTTCATCATAAAGTCATCAAATAATATTGCACTTTGTGCCTTCCCAGAGCTGGACTTTGGTTTCAGATGGTGACGGCTCATTTCAGTTCAGTGTCAAAAACCTTGTCTGACCACCCATACCCATTAGGATGAAGCAAGGGATCATCACTAGTCTCACACCTCCGTGGGGAGCCCTGATTCTCAGTCCAGAAGTTGTACCCTGACAAAGACAATCACCCTAAAAGACGACCTTCCAGGATATGGCTTCCCCAACATTGCAGCTCACTCCCAGACATTGCTAGAGTCAGGAGTACAACCCCTGCGTCCACCTTCACATATCCTGGTGGAGGAAAAGGCCAATCTTAGAGCAGCAACATCACCTGAGGTAGAACCTGATATGAACTGTCACACAGTCTGGGTTTATCTCCAGGAAACAGATTTCAGATGGAAAACTATCAACTTCATGGAGCCAATGTACTTGAAGAAGACTCAGTTCATTGACAGTGAAGGCAGCAAAGGGAAATGCTTAGAAAGGCTGGTTTGCTGTGTTGCCCTCAGACTATTTTGTTCATGGTGTTGCTTTAAAGGGTTTTAACTTGGTACTGGATGTATTCAAGAGTCACATGCAAAATTGAAAGACTCCTAGAAACGGACACAAAACCTCTAGACAGAGAAAGGCACATGCATTTCCTTCCAGCATCTCAGGCAGTCCTTCAACAAATGCTTTCTGGAGTGGCTGGAATGTAGTGGTTCTGTTGTAAGGGATTGAAAATAGAAAGGTGGCCAGGGTGCTGTACGTGCTCTCCAAAAGAGCTTAGAAATGATAAAAACAAGATGCCAGTGAGACAGAGCAGGCTCCACCCCAGGTGTGGGAAGGACTAACAGAAGCTGAGTCTCCAGGGAAGAGAAGGAAGTATTTCCTTTTCAATGTGAATGAGGGACTCTAATGGCCCTGATCTCCTCCTGAGAACAAAAGGAAATACTGTACAAAGGAGGAAACATGTGAGCGAATGCACCACATTTCTAATGACCCCATGAAGACACATGTGACCAAGATGGAGAAGAAGGAAGCCCAGGACAAAGCCAGCCTGGCAGTGGGAACCAATCTCCCCAGGACTCATCAATGAACTTGGGGATAGAAAACTGAACTGCAAAATAGCTGAACAACTTTATGGGCACAGACTTAGAAGGAAACGTGTTTAGTTCAGAGGCAGCCAGCAAAGATGAGCCCTAGTGAAGCTGCGGGCTTTGGTGAAGACTCAGAGCAGTTACACTTCAAAAATCAGGGGAGAGGAAATAACTCAGCTTCCTTAGGGATTGGCCTGCTGTGAACAATCTCACTAGCAGAACTGATGCAGGGATCCAGTACTACTGGCACCCCTACCCTCTTTCCAGAAATAAATTTCTGTGGTTTCTGCAGCAAGATCATTGATTTTTCCCCTACACATTCTTGACCCATGTGTGGTCCTGAACAAAAATGACCTAATTCCTGGATGACAAGACAACGTGATGGGACTGAATCCCAAGCAGATGCAGATATCAATGTTATTAATGCTGACACCTTCCCTCTTCCACCCCAAATACATGACACAATATGTGACAAGCACTTAGGACAGAAAGGAAAATGCGGGTGACAGAAAGCCAGGTAAGAAGGACAGGCACAATTCTGAGTGCATTTGGCAAAAAATTTGAAAAGAATTTTAGTTATCTCTACTGGCCGTCACATTCATTCATACAACAGTACTTGTGATAGTTCTCACCTGAACATTTTAGTCTTCTATAGCCACTTTTCTTTCTTCATAGAATTCTTCAAGGATGCCTGCTTTGTCCTTCAGCTGTTTGACTTTTGCTTCTTTGGTTGCTTTCACAGACCTCAATGCATTACACTTGTCTTCCAGGGCCTTTTTATTTTCTGTACAAACATGGATTTGCTTTCTAAGTGTGCACATGACCTGAGACTTGTTTTTGGTGAGATAGGAAAAGGGCAAGAACCGTGAAGGCAGGAAGGCCCTCTTTCCCTTACCAATGCAAAGTCATTGTCACCAATATGGGGATTTCTCCCCAACAGACAGCATACTTTCCAGTTGACAGTTACTGGACCTCAAGACTCTCAACTCTACATGCTTGAATTCACCATTTTCATCTTGCGTTTTTAAGACAGATATGACAAAAACACTTTCCATAAGTAATGATTGCACAAAAATTTGAGTGCACCTAACAGAACAGGATTGTGCATTGCAATAAACAAAGACCTTGAGGCATAAATATAACTAGGAGAAGATAAAGATGGTGGGAAATAGTTCATGTCAGATAGCTTATAAATGGTTTTCTTGTTGGGAGATATATATATATATATATATATATATATTTATATACATCTGTATATGTGTGTGTGCATACACACACACAAACACACACTTCTTCCCCATTCACGTTGAAAATTCACTGTTCAGCATTAAGAGAGAAAGAGACTATGGAGCACCTGGGTGGCTCGCTCAGTTGAGCATCAGACTCTTGATTTGGGGTCAGGTCATGATTCTAGGATCGTGCGATCCAGACCTGTGTTGGGCTCCACACTGAGCGTGGATCCTGCTTAAGATTCTCTCTCTTTCCCTCTGCCCCTCTCGCATGCCCTCTCTCACTAAAATTGAAACAAAAAATTCATAAAGAATAATTTAAAAATATTTTTTTAAAAGGAAAGGATTATACACTGTGGCTATCACCCTTTGTCTCTCAACTATATTTGGGAATTTTCTACATATCTTGGAGGGCAGAGTTGAATGATGTGATAAATTACCTAGTTGTGAAAATAAAAGATAACTCCTAGTCCCTGAAATAGCAAAACTCATCTTGGTGGTCCTGGTGAAATTCTAGCTCATTGTTCAGAAAGAGGTTTGGCTCCCAGAGGCCCACTCTCTACTGTGGGAAATGGCAAGCAAATATGCTGTGCCCACTTCACCCAATGAATAAAAGCCTCCAAAGCCAAATTACAGTACAACTCAGCAGCCAACTCTTACCACTTCCTGATTCTTCACATTCCTCTCTCTCTGAGTTTGCAAGGCAACAAGTGCACTTTGAAGGGTGTCATTTAAAATTTCATTGAAGTGGGTTCCTGGGCGGCTCAGTCAGTTAAGCATCCCACTTCAGCTCAGGTCGTCATCTCGTGGTTTGTGAGTTTGAGCCCTGTGTCAGACTCTGTGCTGACAGTTCAGAGCCTGGAGCCTGGTTTGGATTCTGTGTCTCCCTCTCTCTCTACTCCTCCCCTGCTCCTGCTTGTGCTCTGTCTCTCCCTGTCTCTCAAAAAATTAATAAACACTATTTTTTTAATTTCTTTAAAGTGCTTATTATTTTGACCTTCTCCTTCAACAAAACATGTTGAATGAGTAATAATAATTCATTCCTTTTATTTGTGTTTTTAGAATGCAATCCAGGCAAAGAAGGGATTCTTACATTCAGTTTAAAAGCTTCATCAGAGAGAAACTTACTTTCTCTCATAGTTTCCTGAAGACATTTCCTTAACTCACTGTTGTATAAAACACGAAAAAGGAATCAGAATTAAAAAAAAAAAAAAAAAGCACAGTGCTAGATAAACCTATCTTCTAATGTGTGACTCCTTTCACAAATAAAGAGGTAGCTCTTTACATTTGTGAAGCTTGTGTTGAATTGGTTTTGTTTATAGAACACATGAAATAGGTCAGTAGGATGCTCTACCAGAGTGGCAGTAACCAAAATGAAATCACAAAAAATATTTGAAAGGGCAATGCTACCTTCTGTTCCCAAATGGATATTTTTTCAGCAATGAAGTTCTCTGTTTTCTTTCTTAAAAGTATTGATCTTCTCAATTATTCACTGTAAACTAACTAAAAGGAGACAAAACATGTTCTAAGGCTGTTACCAAACCAGTGACCTCAAATAATCCCAGTGTATTAGCAGCACACATGATCTGACAGGTGGGTGTAACTAACATTTTAGCTTTCCCGTTGTGCCTGAAGAAATCAAGTTTTAGCAGCATGTTAAACCTAAGAAAACCTTATTTCAATGAGATTCCTATTTAAAATATTGTCCAAAATGGAGAAACACAATAAAATATCTTCTCATTTCTCTCCCATCTGGAAGCACCCTTCTTAGAAAATCCAATCACTTCAAATACTTATGTCACCACCAGAGATGAAACAAAAATCAAATCCTATCAACTTACATTTCTCTCCTCCAATTATTAAGGTACATAAATAGGTCCCTGCAAATAATGGAACAAACAAAACCATCCTTTAGTCTCGATTTGAGCCACTCACACTCCCAGGTGCTATTTGGAATTCCACACAAGGAAAGCTCAAACTGCTGCTGACTGACTGACTACTCGAAGGCCTTGGATGACTTCCTGCTGCTCACAGGTTGCCTTTCGTGAACCCTAGGCCGGGGGCCATGGAGGACAAGGTCTTTGGAATCAAACATACGGGTACCATCTCAGCTTTACACTTAGTGGCTGGAGGATGTGGATTAATGGCAATTCCTAGAAGACAAACTTTTTTCATCCCAACGTGAGAATGTTAGCCTCCAACCTTAAAATTTTTTTTTTTCAACGTTTATTTATTTTTGGGACAGAGAGAGACAGAGCATGAACGGGGGAGGGGCAGAGAGAGAGGGAGACACAGAATTGGAAACAGGCTCCAGGCTCTGAGCCATCAGCCCAGAGCCCGACGTGGGGCTCGAACTCACGGACCGCGAGATCGTGACCTGGCTGAAGTCGGACGCTTAACCGACTGCGCCACCCAGGCGCCCCACCCTCCAACCTTAAAGGAATATTATTCAACACACACGAAGGACCCAATTACAGGCAACACATGTAAGCTCTAGAACAGACTCCTCTAACAGGGACTGATTCTGTCATCTGACCAGAAAGTGCAAACTTCTCTTTTGTTGGCCCAGTGTGAGAGCTCTCATGTCCTGAGATCACTCTTCTCCCCACCACCGCCACTGCATTCAAAGGGATGAACAACCAGCCTTTGAGGGCTCGTTAAGTGTCAGGCAGCCACCCTGGCTCTCAACAGACAGCGCCACAGGATCACCACAGTCTATGGAGCCTGTGCAGAATACATTACCCGCATTTGCAAAAATCTCATCTCCACTCATTCTCCCCTGGCATGAACGGCTTCCTCCACCTCAGACTCAGAACCATGGTTTAAACCTCTCTTGTGACACACACCCTGCCTGGCAATATCTGGCTTTGTCTCTAAGCTCAGGCTTCTTGATGGGCTTGTAGATAGAGAGTTTTCTCATCTTCACATTTCACGAAGAGCCAGGTCATGGCAAAGTACTCACTCCAAACCTCAGGCTCATATCATCACTTGTTTCCTAATCATTTCTATGTAAAATTACACTAATTTCATTCCCTCTACTCTGGTGATGTGTTCCTCCTCCTGATGTCTTAAGAGATGGCAACTCCCTCCACATTGTCACTTAGACTCCAAACAGGGAAGAGAAAGATGAATTTCAAGAGTTAAAAAGTCAATTAGACATCAGAAGTCCCCATATTTATCCTTAGGTGAATCAAAACGCACATCAAGGGGCGCCTAGGTGGCTCAGTTGGTTGAGTGTCTGACTTTGGCTCAGGTCATGCATGATCTCACTCTTCGTGGGTTCTACCCTCCCATGGGGCTCTGTGGTGACAGGTAAGACCTGGTGCCCACTTTGGACTCTGTGTGTGTCTCTCCCTCTCTGTCCCTCCCCCACTTGCACTCTTTCTCTCTCACTCAAACATTAAAAAAAAACAACCCACATCAAACACCAGTACTGAGAAAATATTGCAAAGAAAACTAAAGCTTAAATTCTTACCGTGATATTCTCAAGGCTCCATCTAAGAGGGGAAAAAACAAAATTAAATTTGGTGTCAAAACATATTATTAGTAAAAACCTATAGTTCCTGATAAAGAGCAAAATAGTAATCCAGTGAAATTACAGTAATTTTATTTTGCATAATTTCACAGGATTAAAAGATAAGAAAAAATAGAATTTCCTATTTAAGTCATGTTACTTCACAATTTCTGTTAAAGAGCACAATGTAAATAGCTTTTTTTTTAAACAGAAAATTTGTTTATATTAAATGAACATTCAGCCTATTCAATTTTGACCATTGATAATACATTTAAAAAATGCTTTAAATTGTCATTTCCCTCGCTTATTTTTTTTTTAAATCCAGTATCCACACTGAAGTTTAGAACTAGGATTATTTTGAATTCCTGAAATAAAGAAACAGGAAGGAAGGGAGGGAGGGAGGGACAGAGGAAGGGCGGGCAAAACCTTTGAGCTAAGACATGCCTCTTTTATTCTCTAGAAAGCTCTTCTGAAATACTACATGGAGTTGGCTGTCTGCTGAATTCATACAGAGTTATGGCACCTCAGGTGCCATGATTTTTTCCAGACTGCTACAAACAAAATAAAAGCCACCAAATGAGAAAAAGAATAAAACACGGCTAGAGCTAAAGCACAAGCAACAACAGAAATAACAGTTGATGTTTAAAAAAAGAGCAAAAAGAGCTCTGCAGACCTCAGTTCTCCTGATAAATTCTAGCTCATCAAATCTAGGCATGACCCGGTTTTGACACCATTAACATATTTCCCCATTCTAAAGTTTGAAAGGACGATGAGAGGCCGAGGCCAGCCCTAAACTCTTGCCAGGATATTAGAATATCATCATGCTATCAAAAAGCCACTTAGGAACCTCTGAGCTTCCCTGTCCCTTGTCACCCAGCCCCACAGGCGGGTAAGTGAAAAGGAATATGAACACACCAAATACTCAATATTTGTGTTTCTGTGTGAAGGCAAGTTTTCTCCAGTGGCAGGGAGAGGGGCAAATACTCATTTAGAAATAAATTCCAAAGTACTCTGTTCTTCCAGAAAAGATCTGCCCTCAAGAGGAACGAAGAGCCTAACTGGGGATTTCCCAAAGAGTAAGCAATACAGGTGAGGGAAAATACTCAACTCCAGGGCTCTCACCTTCCTGTCTCACCTGGGAGTCAATTCAGACTAACCCCTAGCCAGATAAATATAAAAACCTCACACTCATGTCCTATTTACCTCAGTTCCTTTACCAGCACATAACATTTGCCTTTCAACACAACTTACAAGGCATAGTAAAGTAAAAACCACACAGTTTGAACACAGATAGCAAGCATTAGAATTACACTTCCTATGGCAGAGATGTAGGAATTATCATCCTGGGAACTTAAAACCACTTCCATTCCTATGATAATGCAGATGATGAAAAAAGTGGACAACATGTAAAAAGAGATGGTGAATGTAAGCAGACAGCTGAACCTCTAAGATTTTAAAGTGATTTGAGAAGCAGCGAAGGCAGTCCTGAGAGGAAAATACATTGCAATCCAGGCCTATCTCAGGAAACAAGAAAAATCCCAAAACCACAATCTAACAGCACACCTAAAGGAAATAGAAGCAGAGCAGCAAAGACACCCCAAACCCAGCAGAAGAAGAGAAATAATAAAGATCAGACCAGAAATAAACAATATAGAATCTAAAACAACTGTAGAGCAGATCAATGAAACCAAGAGTTGTTTTTTTGAAAAAATAAAAAAAAATTGATAAACCTCTAGCCATGCTTCTCAAAAAGAAAAGGGAGATGACCCAAATAGATGAAATCATGAATGAAAGTGGAATTGTTACAACCAATCCCTCAGAAATACAAGCAATTATCAGGGAATGCTATGAAAAATTATATGCCAACAAGCTGGGCAACCTGGAAGAAATGGACAAATTCCTAAACACCCACACACTTCCAAAACTCAAACAGGAGGAAACAGAAAGCTTGAACAGACCCATACCAGTGAAGAAATTGAATCGGTTATCAAAAATCTCCCAACAAATAAGAGTCCAGGACCAGATGGCTTCCCAGGGGAATTCTACCAGACATTTAAAGCAGAGATAATACCTATCCTTCTCAAGCCATTCCAAAAAATAGAAAGGGAAGGAAAACTTCCAGGCTCATTCTATGAAGCCAGTATTACTTTGATTCCTAAACCAGACAGAGACCAAGGAAAAAAAGAGAACTACAGGCCAACATCCCTGATGAATATGGACGCAAAAATTCTCAATAAGATACTAGCAAATCGAATTCAACAGCATATAAAAAGAATTATTCACCATGATCAAGTGGGATTCATTCCTGGGATGCAGGGCTGGTTCAACATTCACAAATCAATCAATGTGATACGTCACATTAATAAAAGAAAAGATAAGAACCATATGATCCTGTCAATCGATGCAGAAAAAGCATTTGACAAAATTCAGCATCCTTTCTTAATAAAAACCCTTGAGCAAGTCGGGATAGAAGGAACATACTTACACATCATAAAAGCCATTTATGAAAAGCCCACACCTAATAGCATCCTCAATGGGGAAAAACTGAGAGCTTTCCCCTTGAGATCAGGAACACGACAGGGATGTCCACTCTCACCGCTGTTGTTTAACATAGTGTTGGAAGTGCTGGCATCAGCAATCAGACAACAAAAGGAAATCAAAGCATCAAGATTGGCAAAGATGAAGTCAAGCTTTCACTTATTGCAGATGACATGATACTATACATGGAAAATCCGGTAGACTCCACCAAAAGTCTGCTAGAACTGATACATGAATTCAGCAAGGTTGCAGGATACAAAACCAATGTACAGAAATCAGTTGCATTCTTATACACCAATAATGAAGCAACAGAAAGACAAATAAAGAAACTGATCCCATGCACAATTGCACCAAGAAGCATAAAATACCTAGGAATAAATCTAACCAAAGATGTACAAGATCTGTATGCTGAAAACTATAGAAAGCTTATGAAGGAAATTGAAGAAGATATAAAGCAATGGGAAAACATTCAGTGCTCATGGGTTGGAAGAATAAATATTGTTAAAATGTCAATACTACCCAAAGCTATCTACACATTCAATGCAATCCCAATCAAACTTGCACCAGCATTCTTCTCGAAGTTAGAACAAGCAATCCTAAAATTCATATGGAACCACAAAAGGCCCCAAATAGCCAAAGTAATTTTGAAGCAGAAGACCAAAGCAGGAGGCATCACAATCCCAGACTTTAGCCTCTACTACAAAGCTGTCATCATCAAGACAGCATGGTATTGGCACAAAAACAGACACATAGACCAATGGAATAGAATAGAAACCCCAGAACTAGACCCACAAACGGATGGCCAACTCATCTTTGACAAAGCAGGAAGGAATATCCAATGGAAAAAAGACAGTCTCTTTAACAAATGGTGCTGGGAGAACTGGACAGCAACATGCAGAAGATTGAAACTAGACCACTTTCTCACACCATTCACAAAAATAAACTCAAAATGGATGAAGGACCTGAATGTGAGACAGGAAACCATCCAAACCCTAGAGGAGAAAGCAGGAAAAGACCTCTCTGACCTCAGTCGTAGCAATTTCTTACTTGACACTTTCCCAAAGGCAAGGGAATTAAAAGCAAAAATGAACTATTGGGACCTCATCAAGATCAAAAGCTTCTGCACTGCAAAGGAAACAATCAACCAAACTAAAAGGCAACCAAAGGAATGGGAAAAGATATTTGCAAATGACATATCGGACAAAGGGCTAGTATCCAAAATCTATAAAGAGCTCACCAAGCTCCACACCCAAAAAACAAATAATCCAGTGAAGAAACGGGCAGGAAACATGAATAGACACTTCTAAAGAAGACATCCAGATGGCCCACAGGCACATGAGAAGATGCTCAATGTCGCTCCTCATCAAGGAAATACAAATCAAAACCACACTCAGATATCACCTCATGCCAGTCAGAGTGGCCAAAATGAACAAATCAGGAGATTATAGATGCTGGCGAGGATGTGGAGAAACAGGAACACTCTTGTACTGTTGGTGGGAATGCAAACTGGTGCAGCCACTCTGGAAAACAGTGTGGAGGTTCCTCAAAAAATTAAAAATAGACCTACCCTATGACCCAGCAATAGCACTGCTAGGAATTTACCCAAGGGATACAGGAGTGCTGATGCCTAGTGGCACTTGTACCCCAGTGTTTATGGCAGCACTTTCAACAAGAGCCAAATTATGGAAAGAGCCTAAATGTCCATCAACTGATGAATGGATAAAGAAATTGTGGTTTATATACACAATGGAGTACTACATGGCAATGAGAAAGAATGAAATATGGCCTTTTGTAGCAACATGGATGGAACTGGAGAGTGCGATGCTAAGTGAAATAATGCATACAGCGAAAGACAGATATCATATGTTTTCACTCTTATATGGATCCTGAGAAACTTAACAGAAACCCATGGGGGAGGAAAAGGAAAAAAAAAAAGAGGTTATAGAGGGAGGGAGCCAAAGCATAAGAGACTCTTAAAAACTGAGAACTGAGGGTTGATGGAGGTTGGAGCAAGGGGAGGGTGGGTGATGGGTACTGAAGAGGGCACCTGTTGGGATGAGCACTGGGTGTTGTTGGAAACCAATTTGACAATGAATTGCATATTTAAAAAATAATAAATAAAATAAATAAAAACATTAAAAAATTCTACATTTATGAATTTAATGTGCAATCTCCTAATTTTCCATATAGGATGTACATTTTTCTTTCAACTACATGTGGGATTTTCTCAGGACTAAAACATCTAATGTATGCATATACACAAAATATCAAATGAAGAAATCCACTCTAACGAAATGAAATCATACTGGTGAACATAGGTTACATTTTTTATGGCAGTACTCAAGGTGGGGTGATATTTTCAACTGGGGGGGGGGGAGTTAACAGACACGTACACCACAAATCTTGAAGTTACAGCAACTTGCCTGCGCATCAGAAGGTCTGTCTTCTTTCTTACAGGGACAGAAAGGAGCCTTGAAAGTATGTGTGGTGAATGTAAAACTCAGGCAGGTCTGTGAATCTCTGACTGAGAAAATGAGAAAGAAAGGGGAAAAAAAAAGTGGAAATGTATCGAACAGGGTATCTAAGCATCAATTTTCATAAAGAAAAAATACCATCAGGCTTTTTCTTCTAAAATTGATTCAGGATGTTTGTTTGGTACAGTCTTACCCATACTGAGAAGTGGCCTTGGTATGTTCTTTGACCATGAGCAGTCTGGGAGGGACGCCGTGAATCTGCTTTTAGTAAAACTGCAATCAATTTAAAAGTATTTCAGATGTTCACGAGTTCATGAGAAATCAGAAAACATGCCAAATCTCAACTGAAAAGGGGATAAGGTAACGAGGATGTTTTTAAGATATTATTGATGAGATTCCTTCCAAAGAAGAGAAGAGAGGATAACTGTAACAAATTCTGTTGCAGGAATAATATTGAACATTCAAGAAACGGGCGGTTCCCGACACAACATACCTGTCAGGTTTCCAGTTGTTTCCAACGACTACAACATTGTTGGGAAAAAATCCCCACTGAAAGTTCATAAAAGCATGTGCGATGTGGAGGGCACATTGTGTTTTCATCTCTCGCTCTGGTTCCGGCAGGACTCGGAGAGTGGGTCTCAGCTCCTTCTTCTAGAAGGTCCTGAGAGTCAACATTTGGCGGCTTCACTTCCCAACTGAATGCGCCTCCTGTTCCTCCGAATTTGGGTCAGGCTTTCTCCCCCGAAAGAGGCCTGACCTGGAACAAACCAACCCCAGCCTCTCTGACATGGCGTCACGGGATCCCATGAATCCACGGATCCTCCAGGGAAATACCGGCAGGGGAAATGAGGAACAAACCACGGAACAGCCCAGAAAAAGCGAGGGACTGTGCCGCCAACCGACCACCCGCGCTTCCGGGGAAGCCGCCCAGGCCCTGCCTCCCCCGCCTCGGGACTCAGCCCCACCACCTAGGAGACGCCAAGGGGCTGCGAAGCCTCCAGGGTCTCCCCCAGGCCCGGGGACGGAACCTGCTGGAAACGCAGCTCTGGCTCTTTGCCCACACTCAGAGGCACTGGGTCCTCAGAAGCAAGGAAGCCTTCCCAGCCCCGAGGCGCCCTGGATCAGAAAAGCCTGGTTAGTGGGCGCCTTCTCAGGCCATCACTGCCCACGCAGAGGCCCGGCCCCTCCCTGGGCGTGGTGCGTGCGCGCCCTCTGCCGGCCGCGGTGGGAATTCCGCAATGCTCAAGGCCATGGCTGCTCAGCTGGAAGTACTGAGAGTGCAGCTGGTCCAGTGAAGCCTGTTCTCCTGATCGGGAAGGGTCTTACCGAAGGGCTTGCTTGGGACACGAAGAAACCTTTTCCTTCTCCTTTTTACTGAGTGAAGAATGAAACCGAATTTATTGACATAATGATATCATGTGTAATGCTTTAAGCAGCATTCACAGAAATAGACACCTGCTGACCTACAGATTATGGTGTTTAGCACCATAATACTTGGGTTAAATAAAAAAGTTGACACCTCTGAGAAAGAGATACAGGCTTCCAGCTATGGAATGAATAACTCATTGGGATCCAAGGTACAGCCCATAGAATAGCGTCAATCCTGTAAGAAAGCGTTGCATGCTTTCGCAATATAGCTACCCTTAGGTACCTGGAGAGCGTAATGTATACACACGGAATCACCATGATATATGCCTGAAACTGATACAACATGGTGAGTCTCCTATATTTCAATTAAAAATGACAAAATTTTTAATTTCTCCTTCACCATCAAAAATTATTTCTAATTGAGAACATATGAAATTCCATTTATACCACATTCTCTAACGTCAACATCTTGATGTTGAGAGCTTATTTTTCTTGTCAGTAATGTCTTTGAGGACACAAATGGGACAAGGTCAGAATGTGCATCTAGAGGGAGCTACACATCTGGTATAAATTTCCTGCCTCTATATGGGTAATTTCAATGAAAAGTGCTTTAGGGACGAAGATGGATGAAATCATTTCCATCAGACTCATAGGTAGATAATTGTGCCTTCAAATAATAATTGCCATCTCTTCATATCAGAGGAAGGCTGGGTGAAGATATAGGTTTCTCTTTTGATCTAAGAGAAGGCTGTGGTGTTTTAAACTGCTCACCTACCATCCAGAATCCAGAGATTAGCAGCCCTCGGCCTTCTGCTCTGTGCAGCCCTGTCCAGGAAACGGCACCACATCTCCTGTGTCCCCCTCTCCCCTGTCATGTTTTAGCTCAGGCCCTGATCACAGTGGATGAGAATCCTGTTTAGAGAAGCTGCTCATGCTGACCTTTACTGGAGCACGGCTGTTCCCAGCCACCGCAGGGAAGCATGTGGACAGCCAGATTTTGAGCCCTTGGTGGCCCAGCCATGACCCCAACGTGGATGGAAGGCTGGTTGCCTCCATAACCTGGGAGGAAGGAGGGCCAAGCAGGAGTCAGGGGCTCTGGGGCAGAACGCATGGGCTTTGAGGACCTGGAAAGAGTCACATGCTTACACCCAACTCCTCCTTGGTGGTGCGGAAGGAATGGGTATCATGTCATTGACTTCTGCCCTGCCTGGCCCTCAAAAAGGAAACAGTAGGGGGTGGGGCGACTTGGTAGCTCAGTCACTTAAGTGTCCCACTTTGGCTCAGGTCATGATCTCAGGATTTGTGAGTTTGAGCCCCACGTCGGGCTCTGTGCTGACAGCTCAGAGCCTGGAGCCTGCTTTGGATTCTGTGTCTCCCTCTCTCTCTGCCCCTCTCTCAATTGTGCTCTGTCTCTCTCTCACTCAAAAATAAACATTGCATCAAAATAAAAGATAAAAACAGAAAACACTGAGAGGAATATGGGCCATTATAAGACTCACACCCACAACTGCTACCATGAGTCTACCTCAGCTCCCACCTGGATTGGTGCTACCGTGAGGTAGCTGGTACGTGGGGAAATCCACAACGTGTGGATTCATGCAGGGTTTCCTCACTGTTCTACCCGAGACACTGCTGACCCCTCATCCATGTCTTGCAATCACGAATCAGCCATGTCCTGGGGGCTGATAGCTGCCCTGCTGATCACCACACACCACGGTGAGTAGGAAGTGCCACGTGCTTGCGAGGATCTATTGACGAGTGAACACAACTGTCACCAGATCTGGAGGAAGCTTGTGGCCACCACCCCAGAAGGAACCAGCGGGACATGTGCAGTCAATACAATTCAAACAGTCACTTATCTTCTGCCCCTATTACTGTAGATTCTCCCTGTTTGTGACCGTGTGTACAGGGGTCACACTGTGTACATCAACACAGAATGACCGTAGGTCCTCCTGGAAGCAGATAATGACAGAGATACAGAACTGTGATGGGTTTATTAAGGGAAACGAGGAAAAACAAAATAGAGGGGACAGGAATGGTCAGGGAAAGAATTCAGTCAAATATGCATACCAGACAACTTTTCTAAATATATCACATCACCACAGCCTATTGGTCATAGTTCAGGGTCCACGAAGTTCGCATTCTCCTGTAAGGCAACGAGATTTTGGGTTATTGCAATGGGATCTTGTGTTCTCCTCTATGTATTTTGTCTTCAACAATATATCTGTGGCCTTGGATGAACACTTAATTGTGTGGCTGCATCTGTGTGTGTACCTCTAAGGGATTAGGACTGTCTTCAAATCTTAGATATAGATCCCTGAATGTACACAGTATCACAGTTATCTTTTTCTTTTTCATAAAGTAGGACCTGAATTTTAAAAGAAAAAACACAGGGGTCTTTGCCGTATTTTTTGAAACAGGGATTGCCAACCTCTCAGCCTCAGGCATTACACTCTTAGTTTCATGAAATTGAATGAACATCTGTTGAGGACCTTCTGTGTGGAGATACATTCATTTCCACCCTGAGAAGGGTGAGTGTCCACTCCTCCCATACATTTTACAAATTCCTTAAGTGCTTCTCACCTCTTCATCGTACTGACCTCAGAAACCAACATTGTCCCTGTTTCTCAGATTACAAACCTGAGGCTCTGAGATGACCGCCGAGAGCTGGTGTTAGAGCTGACACAGCAGGAACACAGGCAAAACCTCAGGAGATTGCGAGGGAACTTTCGGAGACGCAAACCTGCAGGCAGGGTGGTGACAGCAGACGCAGGGGTGTGGTGACCAGAGTTCAGCAGGGGCGGCTCCTCCTCACCCCTGACTTCCCCACCAAGAGTCTGACTCAGGCTGAAGGCCAAGGAAGCGGCACAGCTGATCTACAACCTGCCTTCACATTTAGTCTCACTGAGACACGCTAACTTAGGCAGACAAGCATTTCCTAAGTTTAATTTCCTAAATCTTCCAGAACATTCTTCAAACATGTCCAGACCCTTCAGAAGACCAAGGGAAACAACAAACTTTATTTAGATTATGAACTAGGTGCACTGTGGTAACGTTGACATTTCAGAGATGATGACTGCATTCTACATTGTGGTTGAACCCGTGCAGCAGTCCTTTGCAGACTTCACACTGTCCTCATGCTCCCTTCCCAGTGTGTGGGCCCTGCCAGAAATGGCCTCCAAGTCCATCCTACTGACCCCAACGCCCTCCCCTCTGCACCTCCTCAAACTCTGCTTGCTGTGCTCAACTTCCCTTCTATTC
The DNA here is from genome assembly GCF_018350175.1 of Felis catus. Classification (NCBI taxonomy): domain Eukaryota; kingdom Metazoa; phylum Chordata; class Mammalia; order Carnivora; family Felidae; genus Felis; species Felis catus. Next base: position 324,012 of record NW_025408497.1, on the reverse strand, counting down.
CTGCGTGATTCAAGTTTCCCCCAGTTTTGCACTGGATCCTTCACTGGTACTTCCACTATGGTGACCACAAGGTCTGTGTCATATAATGCATGTGCCCCCTTTCAGACGGGACACCTGAGGCACCTACACTTAGGGGTGCATCTCATCCTTCACGGAGCTCAAAGCATTGTGTCTTTCAGACAGGCACCAGTACTCCTGATACATCTGCCTTTGTGTAAAACTCCTCTTTCTTGTAGACAAGAGAAACCTACAGCTGACCTCATTACAGGGAAATGACACAGCCCATTGTACACTATGTCCTGAGAAACTTGAGATATGTGACACTGTCCTCAGGCAGGCTTGCAGTTGAATTGCCAAGCCCTCACAAGCATCCCTACATCATTCCCACCAAGTCTTTCACCAAGAAGACGAATACGCTTTATCAGTCCCTCATCCAGTTCAGGTCATCTTACCAAATTTAGTACGTGGAGGAGCTGGTGGAGGAGGCGGAGGTGGCCCATCGCCCGTGACTGGTGGTGAAGGGTGGTCCATGGGGGACAGCCTGCAAGGCGATCCTGGGGAAGGACCAGGCCCTCTTGCATTCATAATGGCCTGCAGAACAGAAAAGAAAGCTATGTTCATAGGACAGAGCAAAGCACCAACACCAGCAAAAAGTGGCAACCCAAAGAAGCAGTGCTCATCTCCTGCCAGCTTGCCCACCACCAGGTTCCAAGAGGGCAGCATCAGCGCCAAAATCTCTACCCATACTTTGAGTTCCACTTATAGCTTTGGGGGAGGGGAACGGATGCTATGGGGACAAACCAGTGTTCCCACATGTGTGCAAATGTAGAACAGCAAGCTCTTATCCGAGAGGATTTATGGAATGAGTACCAAATTAATAAAATAGCATATTCCTGATAGGAAGGCATTTAAGTCCAGAATCGCCTTCCACCCCGCATCCGCCTCCACCACAGAGGCTGCTTATTTGTATGTGAAGAACTACAGATTGAGAAGGAATGACAATCCCAGGCTCCACACATGGAATCATAGCCCTCGTGGCTCAAAGCTCTGCCTCTAAGCCCCCGCCTGTGCCCGATCTGCTTCTCTCCCGACAATGAGGTCTTCTCCTCTCTGCAAGTGCTATCCATGGGCACAGAGACATGTTGGGGGATGGGGATCCTGAGGTCATGCAGAGAACCTCGAAAAGCATGTTCTTAGAGAAACATGTTACCTATACATGTTAGGTAGGCTGAGCTAATTTATTTTCATTCAGTGGTACTTCTCAGTTAACTACAGTACAACTCGCAGGGTACTTTTGTTCTCTGAAAAAATAAGCTGAAATTCTAACTAACAGAATTAACACAAATACACTTTCGTTTTTGCTGTACATCTCCATGTTTCACCTGTAACAGTGACACAGGACACAAGAGAACGTGCTCATGTGAACACAAAGGACACAGTGGAGAATTACAATGCAGGTAATTACGGATTGTCTCTCTTCACCACCCATGTAGCCATGCGTGTTTTCTAGGACAAATATGTCACCTCTTGGAGTTCAGAATATGTATACCCAGGGCACAACTGAAGAGATTCCAGACAGCACATTTACAAAAAAAAAAAAAAAAAAAAAAAAAAAAAAAAAGAAAAAAAGGCTGAATGTTGATGGGTATTAAATTTACTTTGTCTAAGACCACTCTAAATGACACATACAAAAATATAAGTTGGAGTGAAGGCAGTTTGCATTTTCAAAACATAAGGATAACTGCCGATTTTCTGAACACATTAATCCCCTAGAAAGAAACAGAACAGGAAGAAACAGCAAGAGCAATGATTCCACACTGAGGAGGTCCAGAAAAAATAAGTCATGCCAAAAGACTTCCAGGTGGAGTGTGGTCTCTTCCTCCCTGGGTTATTTCCAGGTATATACCAGAAAAGCCCTTGGGTGCTCAGCCCTAGGCACGATTGGTTCTAAACCTTCCACAAGGAGGTGACAGGCAGAAAGTAGAGAACCCCATAGACACTTGGGTTAAGGCTGTGCATTTGGAAAATGAGAAAAACAAGCAGACATATCATACAACACACAAAACAGACACAAAGCCGGGAGAGAGCGCTGAACAGAAAAAGGAGGGTTTTGCCAAAGAGTTACAACTGAAAATGTCCACAGCATTTACCTTGTCCTCCGTGATCCTTTTGGTAGAGTCAGTGTTGTTGTTACTCACAGGAGCAACATGTGGATCTGAAAAAGGCCCTAGAAGGGATGGAGGTTTATTCTGCTTTGAGTAGATTGTGCAGAGATTAAAAAAAAAAAAAACCAAAAACACAAAAACAAACAAAACAAAAACCCCAAAAAACAAAAACCACTCTCCTCATTCCTCAAGCAACTTAAACTCTTTGGCCCAGTCAGATCCCAAATCACATGCACAGGGTATCCCACATGCTTCAGGTGATCCCAAGGTAAAGGGAGAGCCATTCTTTAAACTCTGATGAAGACCCATAAAAGCCCTGGTTCAGGTGTTTTCATAACTCCTCAAACAACTGTGGATGACTGGGGCTCAACTGGATGGATATACGTTAGGCTGCGCCTCATGCCTCCCACCGCCCAGCACATGGACTGTGTATGGCACACATCTGCTGAAGCGCTATGCCTGCTTTTCTGCATACAGCCCCATTCCATCTCCACAAGAGACACCTGTACCAACACAAGGTGGGGGAAATGACACAAGGATGATAAGTCAATCGTGAGACACTCAAGGAATGTGGTGATGATGGCAGGCATTTTCCTTGCGTTGCAATGGTCTGTGGTACCACCTCTGCACCTTGTACAAGACTCAACTACGGGGCGCCTGGATGGCTCAGTCGGTTAAGCGTCCGACTCCGGCTCAGGTCATGATCTCACAGTGCGTGAGTTCCAGCCCCACGTCGGGCTCTGTGTTGACAGCTCAGAGCCTGGAACCTGCTTCAGATTCTGTGTCTCCCTCTCTCTGACCCTCCCCCATTCATGCTCAGTCTCTGTCTGTCTCAAAAATAAATAAACATTAACAAATTTCTTAAAAAAGATTCAACAACAACAAAAATTAGATGAAGGTTCTTAGCAAGCCAACTCATACTGCCCAGATCATCTTACCAAGTGGTGCAGGTGGAGGGTTTCGGGATGGTCCCGAACCTGGCACAGGAGGTGGATGTGCACAGGAGATCATACGGTGGCCTCTAGGGTAGGGTGTGCAGAATCTTCCAGTTGATGGAGGAGGTCGCCACGGATCCACACTGCCCTGCAGAACAGAAGTGACAGCTATGTGCAGATGCCACACAAGAGAACCAATCCCCAAAGCAGCTGAAACCCATAGAAGTACGGGTCAGCACCTGCCCCCTTCTCTGCCACCAGGATCCGAGAGAGTAGCATCAGTACCTGAAAACTCTGTCCCTGCCACTGGGTACCACCTACAGCTTAGGCAACTAAACGCAGGCGGTTAAACTACTGTCACCACATGTCCCTGCCCAGGTCTGAGAATTTAGAACAAAATGATGCCATCTTACAGGATTAAATAAGTAATTCCAAACTAATGAAGCAGCATATTCCAGACAGGCGGACATCCATGTCCAGGATCACTTTGCATCCCTCCACTACAGGGACGGCAAAAGCTCTGTTTTTGGCTTATTCCGAACACAGAAAAATGGACTGCAAATACACAGCTCATTCTCTGCACATGAAATCACAGCTACTCTTGGGGACAAGTTCTGCCTGCCGGCCCCACTCTTGGCCCCCTCTGCTTCCCTCGCTGAGAAAGAGGTCTTCCTACTTTCTGCAAGTGCTGTCAAAGGCCAAGAAACCACTCGGGAGTTGGGGATGCCTGGAGTCTTGTAGGGGACCTGAGGAAATGTTTGCTGTGCGGAACATATTACACATCAATGAGTACTAGGCCCCCAAGTGTTCACCTGAATTCATAAGGAATTCTGGTTTTGTGTACACTACAAGACACAGAGTAATACATCGTATGGGAAAAAAGAGGCAGACATTCAGGAAACAGAATTAATGCAAATGTGTTTTGACTTTGGTATACACTTCCAGGGATGTGTCATGAGCGATGGTATCAGCTCTAACCCTGACTGGAGACACAAGAGAACCTGCTTATATGAATAAAACTGAAGGACCTTGTGTTCAGAATACTTTTACCTAAGATACTGCTTGAAAGGCTTCCAAACACTTCATTTACCCATGAAGACGTGAAGGTGGTGAGTTATGACAATGACGTTGTCTAAAACCATCATAAATTGTACAAGGCACACAATATAAAGATGGAGGGAAGTCTTTTCACGTTTACAATGAACAGACAGTCTTCACACATGAATAGTGAGACCAGAAAGAGGAAAATAACAACAACACTGATCCCACAGAGAGGTAGTGTGTTAGGAGTCAACAAGCTTAGAGACTTTGCTATAGAGTACAGTGTATCTTCCTGTTGTTGTTATTTTGAACACAAGGGAAAAGCCATAAGGTGGTCAACTTCTAAGTTCCTTTGGCTACTAAACTGACCAGAAAAAAGATGACAGGCTGAAAAGAAAGCAGCCTGTAGACTCTTGGGTGAAGGCTGTGCATTTGGAAAATATAAACAGGCAGACATATCACACAACACACAAAACAGGGATAAGGCCGCAGAGCATGCTGTTCCACAAATGAGGGTTTCCTGACAGACTTACAACTGAAAATGTCCCCAGCATTTACCTTGTCCTTCTCGGCATTGTTGGTAGACTGCTTGTAGTTGTGACTCATGGGAGTGACACCAGCTTCGGCTGAAGGCTCTAAAAGGGATAGAGGTTTACTCTGATTTTAGTAGACTGTGCAGAATTCACACAAACACCACATTTTGTGTCGTGTTAAACTCTTGCCCACACTCAGGACCAGGAGGAGAGGCAGAGAGTAACCCACAAGCCTCAGTTGACCCCAGTGATAAGGGGGAGATCTATCCCATCATATCTTAATGAAGAAACCATAGGGTCCTGGCTCATGTTCTTCATAATTAGTCAAATAACTTTCAACAGGGCAGCTCAAAGAGAAATCAGGAAATCGTCACCAAAACAGCCATTTCTCAATACACATGAGGGGTAATAACTCAGCATCTCATTTCAGATAAAAATTAAAACGAGAGCGTCAGTTGGTGGATAACATCAAAAAACCCTCCACAGAAGAGCATGGGTGTGTTTCTTCTGACTCCAGGCAAATTGTTCAGTCTTTCAGCTTATCTATAAGCTGCCTTCCACGTGGGAGCCGGTATTATGTAACTATTTCTGAATGGAACTGAACTTGACTGATATTATATTAAGGAGTAAAGGAAAACTATGGATGTTTAGCAGTGAAGCCGCAGAGGTGCACTGATAACATCAGAGGGCGAAGCCATTTGGAGCTTGGATTCAGGAATGTAGGTCTACAGTTCACAACAATAAAAATAAAGGAACATTAAAAATAGTCAATAAATGACCTTCTCCTCAAATAAACTAAAGTCTTCACATTGAGTCCGGGTGGGAAGAAGGATGAGGCCCCTGTCCTATCATCCTTTCCAGGCTCTTCAGACAGGGGGATGCTAGAGGAGGTGGGAGGGTCACAGTCAGAGGAGGGGCATGAGCTCCAACAGTCCCAGGGACAAGTGCCTCACTGCTTGCAGTACCAGAGGAGAACACCCTTCTGTCACCCCTTCAGACCACCTGCTGTCCTTAGTGTTTGTGGTTCTCTCCAGGACACACGATGATCACCCACAGGAAAAGGCTCTGCCACAGAAATTAGGCTGCTGCACATCACCACGTGCTCCTTACCTCTCCTCGGAGCGTTCTGCATCTCTGGACTTCCAGGCATTGGTCTCCACCTCCTGTATGCCTCAACCAGCCTCTCTCCTTCCATCCCAACCAGTCTTGGATACAGAAAAAGAATGGACTTCCATAAGAGTTGCAATGCCACGTCCTCTGACTACACACTAAACGGCACCGCTGTCATCCCTCAAAACACCCATAAAAACTCATGTCACGCTCCCACACCTGTATTTCAAGCGGGCGATCTCCCGGCTCTGTCCCGCCATTTTCGTCTCCCAGATCTGAGTCTTGATCTAGGGGAGAAAAACACATCCACCTTCAGTCGTGCCAGACTGTGCACCAAAGAGAGAGGAGGAAAAAGGAAAACACTTACCCAGTTTTCCGCAGCATTACGCTCATAAACTGCGACCTGAAAAAGCAACAATGAAAAGTCCATGTTTGGGAATTCCAAGGGCCACTACACTCAACCACATGAGGTACTAAGGGTTCAATATGTCAGGCAGAACTCACGTTACCTGGTGTGTGAAGGTGAGTTCTGCCTTCTGCAGCTGTTCTCGTGTTTGTTCAATTTCCTGTCTGTGAGATACAATTGTTTTCGTCAAATAAGGCCTAATATTAGGTAGGATTATAAATAATCTGCTCATGTTCCCGTCATCCTCATATCTTTCCCCAATACAATTTATCCTTTCACATGAAACACTTTTCACACAATTATAAATGTACAGAACCAAAGCTATTGTTCCATCTCCTTACTCATTATTCCATGCCCGTAGGGTTCAGAGGTCATAGAATTCTTTTCCATTTGCAATCTTGCCCTAATTCATCATGTGACAAGTGACTTTCATCATAAAGCCAACATAAAGTTCTATTCTCCTTTAACTTGTGTACTCACCAGGTTTCCTAGGGTTGCAAAGACCAGGACCATCAGATGGTACTACCTTGTTGATGGATAGGATTTCATCCTATGACACACTGCTTTCCTCTAGATTATGACAACTGACACCACCCCTCAGGAACGTTGGCATGGATGAAGTTTCTACATGGGCAGGTCAATGCTGGAGACCCAGAAATGTTTAGTAGCTTAATTGTTTTATTCTTTCTAATACTTATCTTTTCCTATCTGTTAATTCTCTACGGATACGTCCTCTGAATTTGTGTTTGTATTACTATATTCATGGAGTCTACCCATTGTACAAAGGTTAGAACTAAGAAACGAACAGGGGTTTCATGAGCCGCTGCTAATTAGTATCTGAACTCACTTGCACTTGTCTATGTCCCTTGTAGCTATTTTCAGATTTTCCTCTGCAGTTGCCATCTGATTCTTCATTGCCACTAGTTCACAGTTTGTCATATCCAGATTCCTACGATGGGAAAGATATATACATAGTCCAGTAGCCAAGGTCCAGAAATTCTGCCTTTTTCCTTCTCAGCTCTCTTAAAGCCTAGATTCACATATCCCTATCCCCTCCCCCAACGATGCACAGACTGACAACACAGTCAGAGAAATGAAGACCCCATTTAATGGTAGAGAACATTCAACCTCCGTCTGCTGCCAAGTGGCCTACAATCAGAGCCGCCTTTCTAGTTCTCTGCTTCTACTCCTTCATCGTCAAGTCATCAAATAACATTGCACCTTGTGCCTTCCCAGAGTTGGTCTTTTGTTTGAGATGGAGAAGGCCTATTTCAGGTCAGTGTGAAAACCTGTGCCTGACCAACTGTACCCATTAGGATGAGGCAGGGGATCATCATTGCCTTACACCTCCATGGGGCAGTGCACTGAATCTCAGTCCAGAAGTTGTACCCTGACACAGACACTGAGCATGAAAGACAGCCTTCCAGGATATGGCTTCACCAGCATTGCAAATCACTCCCATACACCACTAAGGTTCAGGAGTGCAACCCCTGCCCACTCTTTCAAAGATCCTGGTGGAGGGAAAGGCCAATCTTAGAGTGGCAATATATGCTGAAATAGAACATGGTGTGAACTGTCCCACAGTCAGGCTGTTGTCTTCAGGAAACAGATTTCAGATGGAAAACTATCAACTTCATGGACTCAGTCTAATTTAACAAGACTCAGTTCATTGACAGTGAAGGCAGCAAAGGGAAATGCTTAGAAAGGCTGGTTTGCTGTGTTGCCCTCAGACTATTTTGTCCATGGTGTTGCTTTAAAGGGTTTCAACTTGGCACCGGATGTACTCAAGAATCACATGCAAAACTGAAAGACTGTTAGTAGTGGACACAAAAGCACTAGACAGAGAAAGGTACATGCATTTCCTTCTGGCCTCTCAGGGAGTCCTTCAGCAAATGTTTTCTGGGGGGGCTGTAATGTAGAGGCTCTGTTGTAAGGGGGTGAAGATAGAAAGGTGGTCAGGGTGCTCTACCTGCTCCCACAAAGAGCTTACAAATTAACAAAAACAACATGCCAGTGAGACAGAGCAGGCTCCACCCCGGGTGTGGAAAGGACTAACAGAAGCTGAGTCTCCAGGGAAGACAAGGAAGCATTTCCTTTTCAATGTGAATGAGGGGCTCTAAAGGCCCTCCTCCTGAGAACAAAAGGAAATACTGGACCAAAGAAGAAACATGCACCTGGTGCACCAAATTTCTAATGAACCCATGAAGACACATTTCATACGAGTCTCCCTTGCAGACTGGATGAAGAGATGCAGTACTGATGCCATCCCAACCCACAGTCTAGAAAGAAACTCCCATGGTTTCTGCAGCAAGATAAGTCAATGTGTTCCCTAAATATGTTTGACCCAAGTCTGGTGCTGAACAAAGATCACCTAATTCCCGGCTGATAAGACAATGGGATGGGATTGAAACCTATAGGCCAATGTAAATGGATCCAGAGGGGATCCTGTTATCAGTGTGCTTAATGCCAGTATCTTCCCTCTTCTACCCCAAGTACATGACACAAGAATGTGTGACAAGCACTAAGGACAGAAAGGAAAATGCAGGTTATAGGAAGCAAGGTAGGAAGGGCAGGCACAATTCTCCTGAATGCATTTGGCAAAAATACTCTGGATCCAATTCTAGAAGAAATATATTTATCTATAGCGGCCACCACATTCATTCATACAACAGTACTCGGGACCATTATCACATGAACGTCTTACTTTGCTGTAGCCATTTTTCTTTCTTCATAGAATTCATCAAGGACGTCTCCTCTCTCCTTCAGGCTTTTGGCTGTTTCTTCCCTGATTGCTTTAGTAGAACTCAAAGCATTACGAATGTCTTCCACGTCCTTTATCCTTGCTGTAAAAAAAATGGTTATTTTGTGCATGTGCATATGACCTGAGACTTGGTTTTGGGGTGACAGGAAAAGGGCAACTAGTGTGAAGGCAAGAAGGCATTCTTTCCCTTCCCAATGCAAAGTCATTGCCACCATATGGGGATTTCTCCCCAACAGACAACATACCTTCCAGTGCACGTTTATTGGACCTCCAGGCTCTCAGTTCCTCCAACTGACCGTTTGCATCTTCTGACTTTAGGACACATATGAGAAAATACATTCAAGAAATAATGATCGCACAACAATGTGAGTGCAACAGGACTGTGCATGGCAACAAAGAAAGATCCTGGGGCATAAATACAACAAGGAGAAGGCAAAGAACATGGAAAATAGTTCCAGTCAAAGGGCTCACAAATGGCTTTCTTAGGAGAATATTCCTCTATGCACACTGAACGTTGTTGAGCATTAAGAGAAGAAGGCAGTATACAATTTGCTATTGCCCTTCATCTCTCAACTATCTTGGGGGATTTTCTCCCTATCTTGGAGGGCAGGTCTGAATGATGTGGTAATGACCTAGTTGTGAAAATAAAAGATACTTCCTAGTCCTTGAAATAGCAAACTCCTCATGGTGGTCCTAGTGAAATGCCAGCTGTGCAGATGGAGGTTTGTCTCCCAGAGGCCCACTCTCTACTATGGTAAACAGCAAGCGAATATGCTATGCTCACCTCACCCAATGAACAAAAAGCCTCCAAAGTCAAATTACAGTAAAAGCAGCCAACTCTTAGCACTCCCTGATTCTTGACATTCCTCTCTCTCTCTCTTTCTGATTGCAAGGTAGCATGTGCACTTTGAAGGGTGTCATTTAAAATTTTATTGAAGTGCTCAACTTTTCTGATGTTCTCCTTCAACAGAACATGTTGAATGAGTCATAACAATTCCTTAATTTTACTTGTGTTTTTAGAACGCAATCCAGGCAAAGAAAGGATTCTGACTTTCAACTTAAGAGCTTCAGCAGAGTGAATGTTACTTTCTCTCTTAGCTTCTTGAAGATGTATCTTTAATTCATTGATGTATATACAAAACAAATGAAAAAGGAATCAGAATTCAAAAATAGCATCGTGATAGATAAGCCTATGTCTGATGTGTGACTCCTTTCACAAATAAAAAGGTAGTTTTTTATTACATTTGTGAAGCTTGTCTTGAATTGGAAGTATATATAGAACACATGAAATAGGTCAGTAGGATGAACTACAAGAGGTAAAACTAATCAAAATGAAGTCACAAGAAATATTTGAAAGGGCAATGCTACCTTCTGTTCCCACATGGATATTGCTTCAGCCAGCTCTGTGTTTTCTTTCTCCAACGTGTTGCTCTTTGCAGTTTTTTGCTGTACATTAACTAAAAGGAGATAAAACAATTTTTAAGGTTGTTACCAAACCAGTGACATCAAATAATCCCACTGTATTAGCAGCACAGACACATGATCTGACACATGGGTGTAACTAACTTTTTAGCTTTCTCATTGTGCCTGAAGAAAGCAAGTTTCAGCAGCATTTTAAACCCAAGAAACCTCATTTCACTGAAATTCCTATACATGTAAGCTCTAGAACACTGACTCCTCTAACAGACACAAAGTGCAAACTCCTCTTACACTGGCCCAATGTGAGAGCTCTCATGCCCCGAGATCACTCTTCTCATCACCACCACCGCTGCATTTACAGTGATAAACACCAACCAGTCTTTGAGGGCCTGTTAAGTGTCAGGTAGCCACCTTGCCTCTCAACAGACAGCACCACAGAATCACCACAGTCCATGGGGTCCGTGCAGAATAGATTGTCCCCCATTTGCATCAAGTTCACTTTTCCCCTGGCATGAATGGCTCCCTCCACCTCAGACTCAAAACCTTGGTTTAACCCTCTCCTGCGACACACACCCTGCCTGGCAATACCTGGCTTCTTCTCTAAGCTTAGGCTTCTTGACAGACTCAAAGAGGGTTTTCTCATCTTCACATTTCACCAAAAGCCAGGTCATGGCAAAGTACTCACTCCACACCTCTGGCTCATATCATCACTTCTGTCCTAATCATTTCTATGCAAAATTACACTCATTCTGTTCTCCTTCCTCCTGTGCTGTTTTCCTCCCCTGGTCTCTTGTCTTAAGAGAGGCAAATCCCTCCACATTGTCCCTTAGCCTCTAACAGGGAAGAGAAAGATTTTCAAGAGTTAACAAGTCAATTAGACATCAGAAGTCACCATATTTATCCCTAGTTAAAAACTTAAAACCCACACCAAACACGAGTAATGAAAAAAAATTACAAAGACTACTCAAACCTAAAATCTTACCTGGATATACTGGAGGCTCTGTCTGAGAGAGGAAGAAACAAAATTAAGTTTGAGGTCAAAACATAGTAAGAGTAAAAACTTATTCTTCCTGATAAAATACTGAAATGTCATCCAATGAAATTACAATGATCATTTTGGTCAGCATAATGAATTCATAACATTAATATAATAAAAAAGTAGAATTTCATATTTAGTTCATGATTCTTTATAAACCATGTCTGATAAAAGCATAAAGATTCAGAGCTTATTTTGACCAAAAGGTAGATTTACATTATATTAAATAAATATCAAAATATTCAATTCTGTCAGTGCATAAGGCGGACAGTTTTACAAATACATAAATAAAATATTTGTCTGATTTTTTTTCTCTTGTAGTCAAACCCAATATCCACAATGAAGTCCAGAACCCAGGATCATTTGAAATGCCAAAAAAAGAAAAAAAGAAAGGGAGAGAGGAAGAAAGAGACAGACAGAGAGAGACATAGAGAGAGAGAGAGAGATGGAGGGGGACGAGAGGGAGGGCGAGAAGGAAAGGGAAGGGATGGGAAGGAGGAAGGAAGCGGCAAGGAAAGAAAAGGAAAACCTTTGTATGAAGACACGCTTCTTTCATTCTCTAGAAAGCTTTCTGAAATGTTACACAGGGTTGGCTGCTTTCCGAATCAATAAACAATTACAACATGTCAGGTGCTATGATTTTCCTAGATCACTAAAAACAGAGGGTCTTCCAAAAACACATCATCAGATGAGAAAGAGAGTGGAACATGGCTAGGGCAAAAGCACAGGCACCAAAAGAAATGATGGCTAACATTTCAAAAACAAAGCAAAAAGGGCTCCCGTTGAGAAGGTATAAGAAAAGCAAGAGGAACTTAATTCTTGTAAAGGCACTGGTCTAAGGCAAGGGTTAACAGTTTCCATACTGGAGACTTCTGGAAAAGTGAACCAAAGAGAGAACAGGTATTAGGGAGTAATGGTTGTCTGGGCAAAAGTAGACATAACAATTTAAAGCCTGACTGCACTAGGATTTCTATTTTCTAGGAGCACTAAAAGCACGTCAACCATGGAAAAAGACATCCTGTGATTGTCTTGTGTCCACTGAAAAGTAACAACCCTAAGATAATGACTGTGGGACTGAAGGATGCTTCCCCACTCCCAGCCCCTCACCCTTTGGAAAAGTGCCTTTATAAGCCTGGCACACCACCCTTTGGGGGAGCGATATTCCTCTTTCTCGGTGGCTCCGCTGTATACAACCTATCTCTAATAAACGCCACCTGCTTTGTTTCCCTTTCGATCAGTGTTCATTAGTAAGACACTGAGACTGGAGAACCTGGTCTGGGTGGTCCAGTAACACCCAGACCCAAGTCATCCCCTGATGAATTAGAGCTCAATAAAATCTAGGCAAGACTCTACTTTAACAAAAGGGAAAGACACATTTTCTTGATCTGTAGGACGTATATCCCTATTTGAAAGTTTTGAATGATGATGTGATGCTGAAGCAGGCCGCAACATCTTGCCAGGATATTGGAATATCATCATGGTATCAAAAAGTGAGTCATAAAAATGTTGTTATAGGAAAGTGTATCTACGGAGGGCAAACAGGAAACCATGGATAGTCCTTTAATGTCACATGTTTCCTTTCCTAAGCAGGGGAAATGGAAAGAGAGATGGCCTTACAAATACTTAATATGCATATTTTCTTTTTGAAGGGAAAGATTTCTAAATTGGCAGGAAAAGAGGAAAAACAGCCACTTATAAATAAACTCATGCTGTTCTGTTCTTGCTTAGAAGGCCTGCCCTCCAGGGGGCGCCTGGGTGGCGCATTCGGTTAAGCGTCAGACTTCAGCCAGGTCAGGATCTCCTGGCCCGTGAGTTCGAGCCCTGCGTCAGGCTCAGGGCTGATGGCTCGGAGCCTGGAGCCTGTTTCCGATTCTGTGTCTCCCTCTCTCTCTGCCCCTCCCCCGTTCATGCTCTGTCTCTGTCTGTCCCAAAAATAAAAAAATAAAAAAAGTTGGAAAAAAAAATTTTTTTTAAAAGAAGGCCTGCCCTCCAGAGAAACTATTTCTCCAAAGCCTAATGGGGTTTTTCTGAAGACAAGCAATACAGATGAAGGGAAATACTCAACTACAGTGCTCTTCCTCCTTCCTGTCTCATAGGGGAGTAAACTCAGCCTAAAACCTAGGTAAAGACAAAACTTTACACTAAAAGCCTTCACCTCAGTTTTTTGAGACACGGACGTGACCCCAAGCTTCCCAAAAAACTTAACAAGGTACCCTAAAAGGAAAAACCACATATTTTGAACACAGAATGCAAGCATTAGAATCACACTTCCTATGGCAGAGATGGTGGGATAATCAGGCTGGGAATGTAAAACCGCTCTGATTAATAGGATAATGACTCTAATGGAAGAAGTAGTCAGTATGCAAGAAGAGGTGGTGAATGTGAGCACAGAAACGATAACTCTAGGATCCAAAAGGACTTCTAGAAATCCAAAACATCATAACAGAAATAAGGAATGCCTTTGTTGGATTTATTAACACACACAACACAGCTGAGGAAAGACTCAACAAGCAGAAGGAAATGTCAGCTAGAAACACCCAAAACAGAAACGCACACAAAAAAATTAAAAATACAACAGAGAAAATCCAAGACCAGTGTGACAATGACAAAAGGTGTAACATACACAAAATGGGAATACCTACTTATACGTTTGAAGTGAAAATGACTGAGAATTTTCCAAAATTAATGATAGTCATAAACCACAGATTCAGGAAACTCAAAGAATTTCAAGCAGGATAAATACCCCCCTCCAAAAAAACCAAACCAAACCAAAAACAAAACAAAACAAAACAAAACAAAACAAAACAAAACAAAAAACACAAGACTATCCCTAGACATATACTATTCAATCAAGAGAAAATTGAAAACAAAGAATTTTGGAAGAAGCTAAGGGGTAGTGTTGGGGGCTGGAGTTGCAGGGAGATGGAAGAAATAACACCTTACCCAAGAGGAACCAGGACAAAAAATACTCAGAATTCAGAAACGATGCAATCAAGAAGAATGAAATGTTTATACTGTTAAAAGAAAAGAACCCATCCACCTAGAATTCTGTGAACAATTAAATTGTTCTTCAAAACATGTACAAAATAAGGGAAATTATTGGAGATACTGAGGTCAATAATAAAGGCTTAATTCTCCAAGAAAACATAATCCTTAATGTACATGCATTAACAACAGAGTGCCAAAATACATGAGGCAAAAACTGATACAACTGATAGGAGAAGTAGACATATACATTATTAGAGCTGAAAGAATTCAACACCCTCTATCAGTCATTGACAGATTGAGCATAAAGATATTCAAATATAAGAACACAGTTGGACTGAACTGCATCACCAATCACCTAGATCCATGACCATCTGTAGAACACTTTCTACAATAGAAAAATACACATTCTTCTCAAGCTCATATAGAACATTCACTGACACAGACCATATTCAGGGTCATAAAATACACCTTCACTTGAAGTCAACAAAATCATAGAAAATACGTTCTCAGAACACATATGTAAGCTAGACATCAATAATAGAAAGACAACTGAAAAGCTACAAAATATATGAGAGATATTCTAATAGAAGATAGAGAATAGAGATAGACTAGAGAAATTCTAAAAGAAGAGGGTCAAGGAGACATTTCACAGAATTGTAAAAATATGTCCATCTAAATGATAATGAATGTTGGAATTACTACAATTTGTGGGATGCAATGAATGCCGTGCTTAAAGGGAAATTTGAAGTACTGAGTGCATACAAATGGTCTAGTAAAAAATTTGTGCTTACCAAAAAACTTCTGCTTACTTATGCTTAAAAGCCTATCTGTAAGGTATTTTAGTATACTCACAGCAAGGACAACTCTCCAGAGGTAAATAAGACATGCACAAATTGCAACGGTGGCAGTAATAACGGCAAGCTTCCACAGAGTTCCGAAGACACGAGAGCCAAGACGGAAATGGTCAGCCAAAATATGGACAAGCTGAAATAATATTTGAGATAATG
The DNA here is from genome assembly GCF_018350175.1 of Felis catus. Taxonomy (NCBI): domain Eukaryota; kingdom Metazoa; phylum Chordata; class Mammalia; order Carnivora; family Felidae; genus Felis; species Felis catus. Next base: position 308,611 of record NW_025408497.1, on the reverse strand, counting down.
AGGAATAGCAAAGACATTTATAATATCTGTCACCAAGAATCATTTTTATAAACCTTCAACCAGCCTCCAGGAGGTTATAAGCACACCTCTCCAATGCCTCCTCCTGAAGGAGAGGGAGGACAGAAGGCTTACCAAGGAGCAGGGGCAAACCTGTAGGAGTGATGATTGTGTTTACGATCTTACTGTGGTGATGGCTTCATTGTTCCTTACCCTTTTAGTAGACAAGAAGTAAATGACTTCTGTTGTACATTCATGAAGTACCTGGATAAAATCCTTTGGAACATTTCCAAAAATACCCCAAAATTTACGGAAGGATGGGAGAAAGTAACAATGAAAATGTACTAGAGATTCAAATGAGACTGTTATAGAGACCGATGTTTACAGATATGGATATAACTGAGAGATGTGCAGCTGCTCTTATAATAATATGGGATTATTCCAGCAAAAATAAATTCTACATTATTGTTGAGTTTCTAAAAACACTGAGGTTTTCTTTTTTCTAATGTTGATTTATTTTTGAAAGTAGAGAGAGCGGGGGAGGAACGAGAGAGAGGGAGACAGAGAATCCAAAGCAGGCTCCACGCTGTTAGCACACAGCCTGATGCTGGGCTCAAACTCACAAACCTGAGCCAAAATCAAGAGTCAGATGCTTAACTGACTGAACCACCCAGGCTCCCCATAAGGTTTTACGTTCAAGGTTTACTTTGAATCTGAATCACAGCCCAAATTGTCAGATTTCTGAATTAAATAAAGATTTGCATAATCAGGTGATCTTGTCTATTTTGATGAAATCTATGAGGTTTTAAGTTACTTGAACACACATCTCCAAATAGCCAATACAACCAATTCAAGTTCCTATTTCATAGTGTTGCACCTAAATCAATCAATTTTGTGCCAATAAACCTCTCTAGAAAGTAGCCTCCAAAATGTGTACCATTTGTATCTTCAGCTCTCAGAACTGAGGTCACTAAATTGCGTCCTGGTGGGAAATGCACACTGTCTTTGAGTGGCCAGTGTCTGCAAGAGACCAGGGGCCGTCAGCACAGTGATCATGGGGATCAAAAGACAGAGGCCATCTTGACATGAATGGTAAACATCCTAAGTCCTGGGCACTCTTGATACCTCTGCCAGCTATCTGTATGCTGATTTGATTAGTTACCGTTAACTAGATTAGATCCAAGGGAGCCAGTAACACTTGGTTCCCACAGACAATGGTCATGACCAGGTGGAGGTAGGAAATGCAAGACAAGTTAGTTTGTGCACGAATTCAGAAATGAGGGAGGGAGAGAGAGCTGAACTGATCTATGAGATGCAGCCTAGGTAGAAGGGGGAAATTGCAATAAACAGAACCAAGAAATTTCCTCCTTCGTAGACTCAAAAGAGACAGAATAGATTCTGTTGTGCCTGGAGGTATTCATGTGAGAGGATTCTGCCTCAATTTAGGTTGTTCCTGACTTGGGACGTTGCAGATCCCTCTCTGAGAATCTGGTGCATGCCAATCTCAAGAAATCTACTTTTCTCTATGGGTGTCCCCTGTGTCTCTGTCTCAGGCTCTGGGGAGTACAGGTTTTGCTTTTTAATGATAGAACGAAACATTCACACTGGCAACCAGGTATTTCTTTATAGTTGGACAATCCTAAGGACATTCAAGACCCTTTTTGCTTTGGGTAAATCAACACTCTGCACATAGTTGGCTAAAGAAAGGACAAGAATGCATTCACTTCCTGATCACATCACTCCTAGTGATTTTCTTATTATAAATGTCCAAGCAGGCTGAGGCCACTTCATGTACGCTGAGCTTGTCAGCTACCTGGTTGGACACAGAGTCCTTGGGGGCAGCCTCTAAGACCAGAGGGAGAGGGCTGATGCACAAGTTTCCAAAAGCGAACAAACCAGGAAGCACAGAGCACAAACCACATTTCACTTTCCAACACCAACACTTCGGACACCACGGTTCCCAGGGCTACCAAACTTCACAAACGTGAACAACGTGCTGATAGGAAAACTAACTACGTATAAGAGGGACTCTAAACTTACAAAGCTTGAAGAAGAATCTTGACAGGCCTTCCAGGAGTCATCTAATAGTATAAAATACTATTAATACTATTAAATGGCTCTTATTCAATCGAGTTTCTGACATTTTTAAAAATGATTTTAAGGAAGTATAATTCAAACATCATACGAGCCCCTTATTTAAGACAAAGATCTCAGTGGCTTTTAGTATCTTCCCATGTCCTTCTTTCTTGACATTATGAAGCTCAGGTTTCCATCCTGTCAACACTACTCTTTTTGGACCAAGTGGCCCAGACAGGATCCACAACTTCATGTGGACAGGTGTGGCCAGAACCCCTACATGCTGGTCGAGAAACCTTGCCCTGACTTAATGGGTTTTGCCAAAGAACTGAGTTCTCATCAAGGACTCCATGAAAAAGCTGGTTTTTTAACCACAGTCTGAAAAAGATAAATAAATACAAAAGGAAGAAGTCACTGATGTCGGATGTGTACTCACATTTGTCTTGGGGTAACCGGCATACCCGAGTAAGAGGATATAGAAAAATAGCTTCCGAACCGTCATATTCTGGTCCTTTCAGGGGGCGCCTGGGCACCAGAGAGGAGGTGCAGATGGGGGTGAGGAGGTGGTGGGGGTGGGAGGGGAAGGGACGGGGTGGGAAAGGGGGTGAGGTGGGGGGGCGGGGTTTAAATAGGGATGGGATTGGGGAGGGGGGTGTGGCAGGAGAAGAAGGGGGTCAGGGAGAGTACCCGGATCAGATCAAGTACAAGAAGGGAGGGAGGAGGGTTCAGACAAGTTAGTAGCTCAGCAGGTCAGTAAATCACTAGATGAGCAGGCCACAGTAGCCAGTTAAGTAGACTGTCAGTAACAGGTGGAGCAGACGAAGATCTCTCTTCATCCAAGTCTTCACCTGTTTGAGCATTGCCATAGCAATTCAGACGCTTTATGCTCTCTCTCCACCAATCAGCTGCCTTCAACCCTGATAGCTCACAAAGGACGCCCCGCGTGACCATGGCTTTTCAAAAGCCCCTTCCATGGGGGCGCCTGGGTGGCGCAGTCGGTTAAGCGTCCGACTTCAGCCAGGTCACGATCTCGCGGTCCGTGAGTTCCAGCCCCGCGTAGGGCTCTGGGCTGATGGCTCAGAGCCTGGAGCCTGTTTCTGATTCTGTGTCTCCCTCTCTCTCTGCCCCTCCCCCGTTCATGCTCTGTCTCTCTCTGTCCCCAAAATAAATAAACGTTGAAAAAAAAAAAAGCCCCTTCCATTATGTACATATCTGGGGGCATGTGTGTCCCTATGGGAGTGTCTATGTATGTCTGGGTTTTGTACGTGTATATATTAGTTATGTGTGTGAATTTGCTGCCCCTTGGGTCTTACCGTGTGTAGTGTGTGTGTGTGTGTGTTCTCCTCGGGGTGTCACTGGCCATGTCTGCAGTGTGGGTCTGTGTGTGAATCTGTTCATAAGCCCCATACCTGTGTTCCCAGGTGAGGCTGGGTGTGATTCTGTGCTTGTGGTGTCTGTTTATTTCTTAGTGAGTATGGGTGTCTGTGAACCTCAGAAATGAGCTGCCACAAAGGGGACTCCCCAGGGGCGCCTGGGTGGCGCAGTCGGTTAAGCGCCCGACTTCAGCCAGGTCACGATCTCGCGGTCCGAGAGTTCCAGCCCCGCGTAGGGCTCTGGGCTGATGGCTCAGAGCCTGGAGCCTGTTTCAGATTCTGTGTCTCCCTCTCTCTCTGCCCCTCCCCCGTTCATGCTCTGTCTCTCTCTGTCCCAAAAATAAAATAAACGTTGAAAAAAAAAATTCAAAGGGACTCCCCAAAGGTGACCCCCAGCAATGGGTGAATAGGAGACAATCTATCTCTTCATTAGATTCTGTTGGGAAACTGTATATCTACATGCAAAAGAATGAAAGTGAACCCTTCCCTTACATGATACACAAAAATCTACTTAAAATGGCTTAAAGACTTAAATGTAACACCTGAAACCATCATACGTCTAGGAAAAATCAAAGAGGAAAGCTCCTTGACTATGCTCTAGGCAATGAGATTTTGGGATTGGCACCAAAAGCATACGAAGTCAAAGTAAAACTAAACAATTGGGCCCACATCAAACTAAAAAGCACAGGGAAGGAAAGGGAAGGAAACCATCAACAAAATGGAAAAGCAACCTACAGAATCGGAGAATACATGTGCAGACCATCTCCAAGAAAGAGTTAATATACAAAACAAATAAGGAGTTCACATGAATAGTTAACCTTAAAAATAAAACTACCAGTTATGTTACCAGGAAAAGAAAATGGCTTCTTTAGGAATAGCAGAGAACTGCCCCTTGGGAGAAGGAAGCTATAGCAAGTCTGGAGAACAAAGGAGAGGAACACTTTTGTAGAGGAAAGGAAGAAATCGGGAGGGCTATGATATAGTAAAAGTCCATTGGAGTAAACTGGGAGATCCAAGTATAGTGGCTTTTCACTGCTTAAGTTGTGACCGTCACCAGCTGGGCCATCATGGGGGAAGAAGAAAGACCTTTCTTCCTCTTGCTGAGGTAGTATAGCAGTAGCTGAAGTAGTGTCAGCTTACAAGATATGTCTCCTTCCAGTGGGTCTGCAGGAAATGACACGTGGTAGAGCCTGTGAGCTTCCCCCTTCTGGCCCCCTGACTCCATTTTCTTTAAGGTTTTATTTTCTTTCCAGTTCATTAGCATACAGTGTTGCATTCGTTTCAGGTATACAATAGAGTAATTCAACACTTCCATTTTAAATAAAGTTTCCTCTTACAATTTTCCCAAAGTCAACAGCAAAGAAACCATATAACAGGGTGAAAAAGTGGGCAAGGACCCAAATAGACTTTTTCCAAAGAAGACATACAAAAGGCTAACCGGTATAAGAAAAGATGCTCAACATCGCTAATTGTCAGGGAAATGCAAACCAAAACCACAATGAGCTATTACCTCACACCTGTTTGTTAGGATGGCTATTCTCCAAAAGTCAAAAGATAACAACTGTGGGCAAGGATGTGGAGGAAAAGTGAACCCTTCAGCACTATTTCCAGGAATGTAAATCGGTACAGCCATTGTGGAAAACAGTTTGGAGGTTCTCAAAAAGTTAAAAATAGAAATACCAAATGATCCAGCAATCCCACTTCTGGGTGTAGATCACTATCTCAATGAGACATCTGTACTCCCATGTTCATTGCAATATTATTCAGTAGCCAAGATATGGAAACAACTTTAAGTGCCCATCAAAATAAAGAAAAATGGCCTGTGCATTCAGTGGAATAGTATCTGGCCAGAAGAAAGAAGGAAGTTCTACCATTTCTGACAACGTGGGTGAACCCAGAGGACATGATTCTAAGTGAAATTAGTCAGACGCACACAGACAGATATTGTATAATCTCATGCACGTGTGAACTCTTCGTCTAAAGAAAAGTTAAACTTGTAGAGACAGAGAGTTGAAGGGTAGTTACCAGAGGCTGGAGGATGGGCAAAAGGGGGAGATACTGATCAAAACGTACAAACTTTCCATTGTAAGATGCACAAGTTCTAGCGACCTAACGTACAGTACGTTGACTACAGTTAACAATAGCATATCGTATACTTGAAATTGACTAAGAGAGCAGATCTCAAGCATTCTAACCACACCACAAAAACAAAGTAGCTATGGGTGGTGATGGATATGTTAACCAGTTTCATTGTGGTTATCACTTCACAGTGTATGCATATATCAACCTATCACATTGTAAGTCTCAAATACATAAAATTTTTATTCATCAAAAATAATAAATAAGTAAGCAAATAAAGACCAAAATAAAGAGATAAATGAACAAAATTCCAATGTGTGAAAATGACTTTGGATAATGCCTGAAACAGAGTAACAGCCACCAGAGATACAAGAGGACCTGGGAAATAGATACATACGTGGTACTTCAGTATACCTGGAGCAAAAAGGTGAGGAGAGAATACAGGCTTCTTTTAAGAGATGAAGCTGGAGAAGTAACCAAAGCCTGTTTCTGCAGGGCCTTGCAAACCAGTAAAGAACTCTGTGCTTTTTCCGGAAAGTACTGAGAAGCCATTGAAGAATTTCAATCATTCACTGACTGATTGCTGAGCTTTCATTGTTAAAAGATCATTCTGATTGGAGATGGAGAATGGGTTGACGTGAAAGGGAAGTGGGTGGCAGGAAAAGTAAACAGGCCAATTTTAAGGCTGCGCATGAGATGGTGGTGGCCTGGCCTATGTTAGTTGCGCAAGACTGGAAGTAGTGGGAAGATGAGGCAATTGTTTCCAGACATACAAGTGAGAGGTCTTGATGATTAGCTTTTGGGGTTGGGAGAGAGGGAGAGGTCTAATGGGTCAGTTGCTACAGTGGGATCGAGAAGGGCAAGAGACAACTTGCATTGAGCTACGACAGGATGACCTTGGTGGGAAGGATACAACTGGGAGGTGAAGGCCAGAACCCAGATGACCATATGTTGAGGAGAGGCTGGGAAGTGAAGAGTGGAGTCAAGATTATTGACTTGTCAACAGTACTGCTTGTTGCCACCTAACATCCATTCCCACCTTCTCTCATATTGAGAGAATTCCTGATATTTAGTTGGGTACATGGCTTTGTAGACTAAGCCTTTACATTACCAGGAAGTGTTAAGTTATGGTCAACAGAATGCAAATGGAAGTGAGGTGTGCTATGGGCAATGGTGTTAAAAGAAAGGATATGCTCTCCCCTCCCCATTTTCCTTGCCTGCTCGCTGCAAACAGATCTGCTGTGCTGAGTCATCTTTGACCTTGTCAGTAAGGAACCACAGAGCAACCATACAGAATCCTGGGTATCTGACACTATAGGGTAACCATTGTGGGTTTGAACATATACCTAGACTGTTACATGAAAGAGAAATACATATTTTGTCGAAGCCACGGTTATTTATACCCCTGTTAGAGCAACCCGCTCTATATCCAAACTATTACAGAATTTGATACAAGAAGGGAGTGGCTGATAGTTTAGAACCCAACATAAGTGGCATAGGTTTGGTGGGCAGGCAGTAGGTGGGAAGGCACAGGTATTACAGTCTGGTGGCAAGTCTGGTGACAGTTTTTATGTTGTGACAAAACACTAAGCTGTTGTCTATGATCATTCTCATGGCGGATCACATGCCATCAGAACCTGAAACTCAAGAAGAAATTAATCGTAATATTTGGAACGTGGTGTCTGTGGGATGCATTTTGCCACTTTCACCAGGAACTTGCCACAAACAGATCTCAGGCTAGGGTCAGCCAGTCTGCCAGCACTGATTCAAGGGTATACAGCTCTTCTAAGGAAGCTCTTTCTGCCTGTAGATGACAATCCAATTTGGCGGCAACGAGAGTGACTAGTGCCTCCAAAGCCTGAGAGAGGCAAAAACTTCTGCACCCCAAACTGAAGGAATTACAAGTGGCTTTCAATAGGTAGCCTAAGCAGGACAGGACACCCAAGCCTTTCTCAGTCACCTCCCCAATATGGCTGACTCAAGGTAAATTGGCTAAGTGCAAAATAGCTGTCATTGATTTAGTAGGGAGACTTGGTAAATCCCAGAACAAGCTACACAGAAGACCAGAGTTTTCAGGCCCCAAAACTATGCCTGAACAAAATATTTCAGGATGACTATTTACATATGGAATTTGACAGACATAAAAGTAGACCAGAAGCCTAAATGTTTGAGGGAATTTGCTTGCAAAAGAAACCATAGCCTAGGAAAATGGGGAGGAGAGAGCATATCCTTTCTTGTAACGCCATTGTCAATAAGGCATAGACTAGTTTGACCTCTAATACAATCCTCATGATCCCCTTTCTGCGCAGCAGGAAGTGGGCTGCAAAAGCCATCCTGTCCTCAAGAAGGGTATATTCTTCCAAACATCCACCTCAGATTTGTCCACAGAGGATGATGAACATGAAAGAATGTTCCAGAGGGAAAGACAAAAGCTAAAGATGACAGCAGAGGAAGCAACGCCTCCCAGACAGCAGAATCAGGACCTACTGAATGGACTGAGGCCCCAAAGAGTGCCAGGACAGGGTTCTGTCATAATTCATGCCTAGGGGAGTTGGATCATTGCTAGGGACCTATGTTACCTCATTATTCACTCTTCTCTTTCCAGTATTGGAGTTTTTATAGCAATACCCTACTCCAGGGATAGATATTGGTTGGTCTGGAGACTAGACATAACTCATGCTTTAGTTTATAGTTTGTCAGATAGGAATTCTATCCCTACTGAATGGAGAGAACCAAGGAGTAACAAGAGATACTAAATTTTGACCCAGATGTAGTCATTCTAGGAGACCTGGGGGTTATATTTCTTGAATATGACAATGTTCTATGTGTGGGGATGATGCTCTGTGTGTATTTGCGGACAGTTGTTTAATCAAAGGGGTAGACCCTGACAGAAACTGTTAGTGGTCACTCAATAGTCATGCCCTCAGTTCTCTCATAGAAATGGAATGCCCTATTTCTGTCTGAACACATAACCACTCAAAAAGAAAGACCACATTTCCCAGCCTCTCACGAAGCTATGTACAGCCAGGCGACTAAGTTCAGACCAATGAAATGTGAGCAGAAGTGATATGGAAAACTTTCTGGTT